>NW_025550197.1:0-42148 GCF_905237065.1 Salmo salar | reverse complement strand
TCTCTCCTCTCACCATGCAGACTTCACTGATAGAGGTTACAGCCCTCTCTCCTCTCACCACACTTCACTGATAGAGGTTACAGCCCTCTCTCCTCTCACCATGCACTTCACTGATAGAGATTACAGCCCTCTCTCCTCTCACATCACGCTTCAGTGATAGAGGTTACAGCCCTCTCCTCTCACATCACACTTCACTGATAGAGGTTACAGCCTCTCTCCTCTCACATCACACTTCACTGATAGAGGTTAGCCCTCTCTCCTCTCACCATGCACTTCACTGATAGAGATTACAGCCCTCTCTCCTCCTCTCTCACGCTTCACTGATAGAGGTTACAGCCCTCTCTCCTCTCACATCACACTTCACTGATAGAGGTTACAGCCCTCTCTCCTCTCACATCACACTTCACTGATAGAGGTTACAGACCTATCTCCTCTCACCATGCACTTCACTGATAGATGTTACAGCCCTCTCTCCTCTCACCATGCACTTCACTGATAGAGGTTACAGCCCTCTCTCCTCTCACATCACGCTTCAGTGATAGAGGTTACAGCCCTCTCTCCTCTCACATCACACTTCACTGATAGAGGTTACAGCCCTCTCTCCTCTCACATCACACTTCACTGATAGAGGTTACAGACCTCTCTCCTCTCACCATGCACTTCACTGATAGAGGTTACAGCCCTCTCTCCTCTCACCATGCACTTCACTGATAGAGGTTACAGCCCTCTCTCCTCTCACATCACGCTTCAGTGATAGAGGTTACAGCCCTCTCTCCTCTCACATCACACTTCACTGATAGAGGTTACAGCCCTCTCTCCTCTCACATCACACTTCACTGATAGAGGTTACAGCCCCTCTCCTCTCACCATGCACTTCACTGATAGAGGTTGCAGCCCTCTCTCCTCTCACCATGCACTTCACTGATAGAGGTTACAGCCCTCTCTCCTCTCACATCACACTTCACTGATAGAGGTTACAGCCCTCTCTCCTCTCACCATGCACTTCACTGATAGAGGTTCAGCCCTCTCTCCTCTCACATCACGCTTCAGTGATAGAGGTTACAACCCTCTCTCCTCTCACATCACACTTCACTGATAGAGGTTACAGCCCTCTCTCCTCTCACATCACACTTCACTGATAGAGGTTACAGCCCTCTCTCCTCTCACCATGCACTTCACTGATAGAGGTTACAGCCCCTCTCTCCTCTCACCATGCACTTCACTGATAGAGGTTACAGCCCTCTCTCCTCTCACATCACGCTTCACTGATAGAGGTTACAGCCCTCTCTCCTCTCACATCACACTTCACTGATAGAGGTTACAGCCATCTCTCCTCTCACATCACACTTCACTGATAGAGGTTACAGCCTCTCTCCTCTCACCATGCACTTCACTGATAGAGGTTACAGCCCTCTCTCCTCTCACCATGCACTTCACTGATAGAGGTTACAGCCCTCTCTCCTCTCACATCACACTTCACTGATAGAGGTTACAGCCCTCTCTCCTCTCACATCACACTTCACTGATAGAGGTTACAGCCCTCTCTCCTCTCACATCACACTTCACTGATAGAGGTTACAGCCCTCTCTCCACTCACCATACACTTCACTGATAGAGGTTACAGCCCTCTCTCCTCTCACATCACACTTCACTGATAGAGGTTACAGCCCTCTCTCCTCTCACCATGCACTTCACTGATAGAGGTTACAGCCCTCTCTCCTCTCACCATACACTTCACTGATAGAGGTTACAGCCCTCTCTCCTCTCACCATGCACTTCACTGATAGAGGTTACAGCCCTCTCTCCTCTCACCATGCACTTCACTGATAGAGGTTACAGCCCTCTCTCCTCTCACCATGCACTTCACTGATAGAGATTACAGCCCTCTCTCCTCTCACATCACGCTTCAGTGATAGAGGTTACAGCCCTCTCTCCTCTCATCACACTTCACTGATAGAGGTTACAGCCCTCTCTCCTCTCACATCACACTTCACTGATAGAGGTTACAGACCTATCTCCTCTCACCATGCACTTCACTGATAGAGGTTACAGCCCTCTCTCCTCTCACCATGCACTTCACTGATAGAGGTTACAGCCCTCTCTCCTCTCACATCACGCTTCACTGATAGAGGTTACAGCCCTCTCTCCTCTCACCATGCACTTCACTGATAGAGGTTACAGCCCTCTCTCCTCTCACTCACACTTCACTGATAGAGGTTACAGCCCTCTCTCCTCTCACCATGCACTTCACTGATAGAGGTTACAGCCCTCTCTCCTCTCACAAAACGCTTCACTGATAGAGGTTACACCCCTCTCTCCTCTCACATCACACTTCACTGATAGAGGTTACAGACCTCTCTCCTCTCACATCACACTTCACTGATAGAGGTTACAGCCCTCTCTCCTCTCACATCACACTTCACTGATAGAGGTTACAGCCCTCTCTCCTCTCACCATGCACTTCACTGATAGAGGTTACAGCCCTCTCTCCTCTCACCATGCACTTCACTGATAGAGGTTACAGCCCTCTCTCCTCTCACATCACACTTCACTGATAGAGATTACAGCCCTCTCTCCTCTCACCATGCACTTCACTGATAGAGGTTACAGCCCTCTCTCCTCTCACCATGCACTTCACTGATAGAGGTTACAGCCCTCTCTCCTCTCACATCACACTTCACTGATAGAGGTTACAGCCCTCTCTCCTCTCACATCACACTTCACTGATAGAGGTTACAGCCCTCTCTCCTCTCACATCACACTTCACTGATAGAGGTTACAGCCCTCTCTCCACTCACCATACACTTCACTGATAGAGGTTACATCCCTCTCTCCTCTCACATCACACTTCACTGATAGAGGTTACAGCCCTATCTCCTCTCACCATGCACTTCACTGATAGAGGTTACAGCCCTCTCTCCTCTCACCATACACTTCACTGATAGAGGTTACAGCCCTCTCTCCTCTCACCATGCACTTCACTGATAGAGGTTACAGCCCTCTCTCCTCTCACCATGCACTTCACTGATAGAGGTTACAGCCCTCTCTCCTCTCACCATGCACTTCACTGATAGAGATTACAGCCCTCTCTCCTCTCACATCACGCTTCAGTGATAGAGGTTACAGCCCTCTCTCCTCTCACATCACACTTCACTGATAGAGGTTACAGCCCTCTCTCCTCTCACATCACACTTCACTGATAGAGGTTACAGACCTATCTCCTCTCACCATGCACTTCACTGATAGAGGTTACAGCCCTCTCTCCTCTCACCATGCACTTCACTGATAGAGGTTACAGCCCTCTCTCCTCTCACATCACGCTTCAGTGATAGAGGTTACAGCCCTCTCTCCTCTCACATCACACTTCACTGATAGAGGTTACAGCCCTCTCTCCTCTCACATCACACTTCACTGATAGAGGTTACAGACCTCTCTCCTCTCACCATGCACTTCACTGATAGAGGTTACAGCCCTCTCTCCTCTCACCATGCACTTCACTGATAGAGGTTACAGCCCTCTCTCCTCTCACATCACGCTTCAGTGATAGAGGTTACAGCCCTCTCTCCTCTCACATCACACTTCACTGATAGAGGTTACAGCCCTCTCTCCTCTCACATCACACTTCACTGATAGAGGTTACAGCCCTCTCTCCTCTCACCATGCACTTCACTGATAGAGGTTACAGCCCTCTCTCCTCTCACCATGCACTTCACTGATAGAGGTTACAGCCCTCTCTCCTCTCACATCACACTTCACTGATAGAGGTTACAGCCCTCTCTCCTCTCACCATGCACTTCACTGATAGAGGTTACAGCCCTCTCTCCTCTCACATCACGCTTCAGTGATAGAGGTTACAACCCTCTCTCCTCTCACATCACACTTCACTGATAGAGGTTACAGCCCTCTCTCCTCTCACATCACACTTCACTGATAGAGGTTACAACCCTCTCTCCTCTCACCATGCACTTCACTGATAGAGGTTACAGCCCTCTCTCCACTCACCATACACTTCAATGTTAGAGGTTACATCCCTCTCTCCTCTCACATCACACTTCACTGATAGAGGTTACAGCCCTCTCTCCTCTCACCATGCACTTCACTGATAGAGGTTACAGCCCTCTCTCCTCTCACCATGCACTTCACTGATAGAGGTTACAGCCCTCTCTCCTCTCACCATGCACTTCACTGATAGAGGTTACAGCCCTCTCTCCTCTCACATCACGCTTCACTGATAGAGGTTACAGCCCTCTCTCCTCTCACATCACACTTCACTGATAGAGGTTACAGCCCTCTCTCCTCTCACATCACACTTCACTGATAGAGGTTACAGCCCTCTCTCCTCTCACCATGCACTTCACTGATAGAGATTACAGCCCTCTCTCCTCTCACATCACGCTTCAGTGATAGAGGTTACAGCCCTCTCTCCTCTCACATCACACTTCACTGATAGAGGTTACAGCCCTCTCTCCTCTCACATCACACTTCACTGATAGAGGTTACAGCCCTATCTCCTCTCACCATGCACTTCACTGATAGAGGTTACAGCCCTCTCTCCTCTCACCATGCACTTCACTGATAGAGGTTACAGCCCTCTCTCCTCTCACATCACGCTTCAGTGATAGAGGTTACAGCCCTCTCTCCTCTCACATCACACTTCACTGATAGAGGTTACAGCCCTCTCTCCTCTCACATCACACTTCACTGATAGAGGTTACAGCCCTCTCTCCTCTCACCATGCACTTCACTGATAGAGGTTACAGCCCTCTCTCCTCTCACCATGCACTTCACTGATAGAGGTTACAGCCCTCTCTCCTCTCACATCACGCTTCACTGATAGAGGTTACAGCCCTCTCTCCTCTCACATCACACTTCACTGATAGAGGTTACAGCCCTCTCTCCTCTCACATCACACTTCACTGATAGAGGTTACAACCCTCTCTCCTCTCACCATGCACTTCACTGATAGAGGTTACAGCCCTCTCTCCTCTCACCATACACTTCAATGATAGAGGTTACATCCCTCTCTCCTCTCACATCACACTTCACTGATAGAGGTTACAGCCCTCTCTCCTCTCACCATGCACTTCACTGATAGAGGTTACAGCCCTCTCTCCTCTCACCATGCACTTCACTGATAGAGGTTACAGCCCTCTCTCCTCTCACCATGCACTTCACTGATAGAGGTTACAGCCCTCTCTCCTCTCACATCACGCTTCACTGATAGAGGTTACAGCCCTCTCTCCTCTCACATCACACTTCACTGATAGAGGTTACAGCCCTCTCTCCTCTCACATCACACTTCACTGATAGAGGTTACAGCCCTCTCTCCTCTCACCATGCACTTCACTGATAGAGATTACAGCCCTCTCTCCTCTCACATCACGCTTCACTGATAGAGGTTACAGCCCTCTCTCCTCTCACATCACACTTCACTGATAGAGGTTACAGCCCTCTCTCCTCTCACATCACACTTCACTGATAGAGGTTACAGACCTATCTCCTCTCACCATGCACTTCACTGATAGAGGTTACAGCCCTCTCTCCTCTCACCATGCACTTCACTGATAGAGGTTACAGCCCTCTCTCCTCTCACATCACGCTTCAGTGATAGAGGTTACAGCCCTCTCTCCTCTCACATCACACTTCACTGATAGAGGTTACAGCCCTCTCTCCTCTCACATCACACTTCACTGATAGAGGTTACAGACCTATCTCCTCTCACCATGCACTTCACTGATAGAGGTTACAGCCCTCTCTCCTCTCACCATGCACTTCACTGATAGAGGTTACAGCCCTCTCTCCTCTCACATCACGCTTCAGTGATAGAGGTTACAGCCCTCTCTCCTCTCACATCACACTTCACTGATAGAGGTTACAGCCCTCTCTCCTCTCACATCACACTTCACTGATAGAGGTTACAGCCCTCTCTCCTCTCACCATGCACTTCACTGATAGAGGTTACAGCCCTCTCTCCTCTCACCATGCACTTCACTGATAGAGGTTACAGCCCTCTCTCCTCTCACATCACACTTCACTGATAGAGGTTACAGCCCTCTCTCCTCTCACCATGCACTTCACTGATAGAGGTTACAGCCCTCTCTCCTCTCACATCACGCTTCAGTGATAGAGGTTACAACCCTCTCTCCTCTCACATCACACTTCACTGATAGAGGTTACAGCCCTCTCTCCTCTCACATCACACTTCACTGATAGAGGTTACAGCCCTCTCTCCTCTCACCATGCACTTCTCTGATAGAGGTTACAGCCCTCTCTCCTCTCACCATGCACTTCACTGATAGAGGTTACAGCCCTCTCTCCTCTCACATCACGCTTCAGTGATAGAGGTTACAGCCCTCTCTCCTCTCACATCACACTTCACTGATAGAGGTTACAGCCCTCTCTCCTCTCACATCACACTTCACTGATAGAGTTTACAGACCTATCTCCTCTCACCATGCACTTCACTGATAGAGGTTACAGCCCTCTCTCCTCTCACCATGCACTTCACTGATAGAGGTTACAGCCCTCTCTCCTCTCACATCACACTTCACTGATAGAGGTTACAGCCCTCTCTCCTCTCACATCACACTTCACTGATAGAGGTTACAGCCCTCTCTCCTCTCACATCACACTTCACTGATAGAGGTTACAGCCCTCTCTCCACTCACCATACACTTCACTGATAGAGGTTACATCCCTCTCTCCTCTCACATCACACTTCACTGATAGAGGTTACAGCCCTATCTCCTCTCACCATGCACTTCACTGATAGAGGTTACAGCCCTCTCTCCTCTCACCATACACTTCACTGATAGAGGTTACAGCCCTCTCTCCTCTCACCATGCACTTCACTGATAGAGGTTACAGCCCTCTCTCCTCTCACCATGCACTTCACTGATAGAGGTTACAGCCCTCTCTCCTCTCACCATGCACTTCACTGATAGAGATTACAGCCCTCTCTCCTCTCACATCACGCTTCACTGATAGAGGTTACAGCCCTCTCTCCTCTCACATCACACTTCACTGATAGAGGTTACAGCCCTCTCTCCTCTCACATCACACTTCACTGATAGAGGTTACAGACCTATCTCCTCTCACCATGCACTTCACTGATAGAGGTTACAGCCCTCTCTCCTCTCACCATGCACTTCACTGATAGAGGTTACAGCCCTCTCTCCTCTCACATCACGCTTCAGTGATAGAGGTTACAGCCCTCTCTCCTCTCACCATGCACTTCACTGATAGAGGTTACAGCCCTCTCTCCTCTCACATCACACTTCACTGATAGAGGTTACAGCCCTCTCTCCTCTCACCATGCACTTCACTGATAGAGGTTACAGCCCTCTCTCCTCTCACATCACGCTTCAGTGATAGAGGTTACAACCCTCTCTCCTCTCACATCACACTTCACTGATAGAGGTTACAGACCTCTCTCCTCTCACATCACACTTCACTGATAGAGGTTACAGCCCTCTCTCCTCTCACATCACACTTCAATGATAGAGGTTACAGCCCTCTCTCCTATCACCATGCACTTCACTGATAGAGGTTACAGCCCTCTCTCCTCTCACCATGCACTTCACTGATAGAGGTTACAGCCCTCTCTCCTCTCACATCACACTTCACTGATAGAGATTACAGCCCTCTCTCCTCTCACCATGCACTTCACTGATAGAGGTTACAGCCCTCTCTCCTCTCACCATGCACTTCACTGATAGAGGTTACAGCCCTCTCTCCTCTCACATCACACTTCACTGATAGAGGTTACAGCCCTCTCTCCTCTCACATCACACTTCACTGATAGAGGTTACAGCCCTCTCTCCTCTCACATCACACTTCACTGATAGAGGTTACAGCCCTCTCTCCACTCACCATACACTTCACTGATAGAGGTTACATCCCTCTCTCCTCTCACATCACACTTCACTGATAGAGGTTACAGCCCTATCTCCTCTCACCATGCACTTAACTGATAGAGGTTACAGCCCTCTCTCCTCTCACCATACACTTCACTGATAGAGGTTACAGCCCTCTCTCCTCTCACCATGCACTTCACTGATAGAGGTTACAGCCCTCTCTCCTCTCACCATGCACTTCACTGATAGAGGTTACAGCCCTCTCTCCTCTCACCATGCACTTCACTGATAGAGATTACAGCCCTCTCTCCTCTCACATCACGCTTCAGTGATAGAGGTTACAGCCCTCTCTCCTCTCACATCACACTTCACTGATAGAGGTTACAGCCCTCTCTCCTCTCACATCACACTTCACTGATAGAGGTTACAGCCCTATCTCCTCTCACCATGCACTTCACTGATAGAGGTTACAGCCCTCTCTCCTCTCACCATGCACTTCACTGATAGAGGTTACAGCCCTCTCTCCTCTCACATCACGCTTCAGTGATAGAGGTTACAGCCCTCTCTCCTCTCACATCACACTTCACTGATAGAGGTTACAGCCCTCTCTCCTCTCACATCACACTTCACTGATAGAGGTTACAGACCTATCTCCTCTCACCATGCACTTCACTGATAGAGGTTACAGCCCTCTCTCCTCTCACCATGCACTTCACTGATAGAGGTTACAGCCCTCTCTCCTCTCACATCACGCTTCAGTGATAGAGGTTACAGCCCTCTCTCCTCTCACATCACACTTCACTGATAGAGGTTACAGCCCTCTCTCCTCTCACATCACACTTCACTGATAGAGGTTACAGCCCTCTCTCCTCTCACCATGCACTTCACTGATAGAGGTTACAGCCCTCTCTCCTCTCACCATGCACTTCACTGATAGAGGTTACAGCCCTCTCTCCTCTCACATCACACTTCACTGATAGAGGTTACAGCCCTCTCTCCTCTCACCATGCACTTCACTGATAGAGGTTACAGCCCTCTCTCCTCTCACATCACGCTTCAGTGATAGAGGTTACAACCCTCTCTCCTCTCACATCACACTTCACTGATAGAGGTTACAGCCCTCTCTCCTCTCACATCACACTTCACTGATAGAGGTTACAACCCTCTCTCCTCTCACCATGCACTTCACTGATAGAGGTTACAGCCCTCTCTCCACTCACCATACACTTCAATGATAGAGGTTACATCCCTCTCTCCTCTCACATCACACTTCACTGATAGAGGTTACAGCCCTCTCTCCTCTCACCATGCACTTCACTGATAGAGGTTACAGCCCTCTCTCCTCTCACCATGCACTTCACTGATAGAGGTTACAGCCCTCTCTCCTCTCACATCACACTTCACTGATAGAGGTTACAGCCCTCTCTCCTCTCACCATGCACTTCACTGATAGAGGTTACAGCCCTCTCTCCTCTCACCATGCACTTCACTGATAGAGGTTACAGCCCTCTCTCCTCTCACATCACGCTTCAGTGATAGAGGTTACAGCCCTCTCTCCTCTCACATCACACTTCACTGATAGAGGTTACAGCCCTCTCTCCTCTCACATCACACTTCACTGATAGAGGTTACAGACCTATCTCCTCTCACCATGCACTTCACTGATAGAGGTTACAGCCCTCTCTCCTCTCACCATGCACTTCACTGATAGAGGTTACAGCCCTCTCTCCTCTCACATCACACTTCACTGATAGAGGTTACAGCCCTCTCTCCTCTCACATCACACTTCACTGATAGAGGTTACAGCCCTCTCTCCTCTCACATCACACTTCACTGATAGAGGTTACAGCCCTCTCTCCACTCACCATACACTTCACTGATAGAGGTTACATCCCTCTCTCCTCTCACATCACACTTCACTGATAGAGGTTACAGCCCTCTCTCCTCTCACCATGCACTTCACTGATAGAGGTTACAGCCCTCTCTCCTCTCACCATACACTTCACTGATAGAGGTTACAGCCCTCTCTCCTCTCACCATGCACTTCACTGATAGAGGTTACAGCCCTCTCTCCTCTCACCATGCACTTCACTGATAGAGGTTACAGCCCTCTCTCCTCTCACCATGCACTTCACTGATAGAGGTTACAGCCCTCTCTCCTCTCACATCACGCTTCACTGATAGAGGTTACAGCCCTCTCTCCTCTCACATCACACTTCACTGATAGAGGTTACAGCCCTCTCTCCTCTCACATCACACTTCACTGATAGAGGTTACAGCCCTATCTCCTCTCACCATGCACTTCACTGATAGAGGTTACAGCCCTCTCTCCTCTCACCATGCACTTCACTGATAGAGGTTACAGCCCTCTCTCCTCTCACCATGCACTTCACTGATAGAGATTACAGCCCTCTCTCCTCTCACATCACGCTTCAGTGATAGAGGTTACAGCCCTCTCTCCTCTCACATCACACTTCACTGATAGAGGTTACAGCCCTCTCTCCTCTCACATCACACTTCACTGATAGAGGTTACAGCCCTATCTCCTCTCACCATGCACTTCACTGATAGAGGTTACAGCCCTCTCTCCTCTCACCATGCACTTCACTGATAGAGGTTACAGCCCTCTCTCCTCTCACATCACACTTCACTGATAGAGGTTACAGCCCTCTCTCCTCTCACATCACACTTCACTGATAGAGGTTACAGCCCTCTCTCCTCTCACCATGCACTTCACTGATAGAGGTTACAGCCCTCTCTCCTCTCACCATACACTTCACTGATAGAGGTTACATCCCTCTCTCCTCTCACATCACACTTCACTGATAGAGGTTACAGCCCTCTCTCCTCTCACCATGCACTTCACTGATAGAGGTTACAGCCCTCTCTCCTCTCACCATACACTTCACTGATAGAGGTTACAGCCCTCTCTCCTCTCACCATGCACTTCACTGATAGAGGTTACAGCCCTCTCTCCTCTCACATCACACTTCACTGATAGAGGTTACAGCCCTCTCTCCTCTCACCATGCACTTCACTGATAGAGGTTACAGCCCTCTCTCCTCTCACCATGCACTTCACTGATAGAGGTTACAGCCCTCTCTCCTCTCACATCACGCTTCACTGATAGAGGTTACAGCCCTCTCTCCTCTCACATCACACTTCACTGATAGAGGTTACAGCCCTCTCTCCTCTCACATCACACTTCACTGATAGAGGTTACAGCCCTCTCTCCTCTCACCATGCACTTCACTGATAGAGGTTACAGCCCTCTCTCCTCTCACCATGCACTTCACTGATAGAGGTTACAGCCCTCTCTCCTCTCACATCACGCTTCAGTGATAGAGGTTACAGCCCTCTCTCCTCTCACATCACACTTCACTGATAGAGGTTACAGCCCTCTCTCCTCTCACATCACACTTCACTGATAGAGGTTACAGCCCTCTCTCCTCTCACCATGCACTTCACTGATAGAGGTTACAGCCCTCTCTCCTCTCACCATGCACTTCACTGATAGAGGTTACAGCCCTCTCTCCTCTCACATCACACTTCACTGATAGAGGTTACAGCCCTCTCTCCTCTCACCATGCACTTCACTGATAGAGGTTACAGCCCTCTCTCCTCTCACATCACACTTCACTGATAGAGATTACAGCACTCTCTCCACTCACCATACACTTCACTGATAGAGGTTACATCCCTCTCTCCTCTCACATCACACTTCACTGATAGAGGTTACAGCCCTATCTCCTCTCACCATGCACTTCACTGATAGAGGTTACAGCCCTCTCTCCTCTCACCATACACTTCACTGATAGAGGTTACAGCCCTCTCTCCTCTCACCATGCACTTCACTGATAGAGGTTACAGCCCTCTCTCCTCTCACCATGCACTTCACTGATAGAGGTTACAGCCCTCTCTCCTCTCACCATGCACTTCACTGATAGAGATTACAGCCCTCTCTCCTCTCACATCACGCTTCAGTGATAGAGGTTACAGCCCTCTCTCCTCTCACATCACACTTCACTGATAGAGGTTACAGCCCTCTCTCCTCTCACATCACACTTCACTGATAGAGGTTACAGACCTCTCTCCTCTCACCATGCACTTCACTGATAGAGGTTACAGCCCTCTCTCCTCTCACCATGCACTTCACTGATAGAGGTTACAGCCCTCTCTCCTCTCACATCACACTTCACTGATAGAGGTTACAGCCCTCTCTCCTCTCACATCACACTTCACTGATAGAGGTTACAGCCCTCTCTCCTCTCACATCACACTTCACTGATAGAGGTTACAGCCCTCTCTCCTCTCACCATGCACTTCACTGATAGAGGTTACAGCCCTCTCTCCTCTCACATCACGCTTCACTGATAGAGGTTACAGCCCTCTCTCCTCTCACATCACACTTCACTGATAGAGGTTACAGCCCTCTCTCCTCTCACCATGCACTTCACTGATAGAGGTTACAGCCCTCTCTCCTCTCACATCACACTTCACTGATAGAGGTTACAGCCCTCTCTCCACTCACCATACACTTCACTGATAGAGGTTACATCCCTCTCTCCTCTCACATCACACTTCACTGATAGAGGTTACAGCCCTCTCTCCTCTCACCATGCACTTCACTGATAGAGGTTACAGCCCTCTCTCCTCTCACCATACACTTCACTGATAGAGGTTACAGCCCTCTCTCCTCTCACCATGCACTTCACTGATAGAGGTTACAGCCCTCTCTCCTCTCACCATGCACTTCACTGATAGAGGTTACAGCCCTCTCTCCTCTCACCATGCACTTCACTGATAGAGGTTACAGCCCTCTCTCCTCTCACATCACGCTTCAGTGATAGAGGTTACAGCCCTCTCTCCTCTCACATCACACTTCACTGATAGAGGTTACAGCCCTCTCTCCTCTCACATCACACTTCACTGATAGAGGTTACAGACCTATCTCCTCTCACCATGCACTTCACTGATAGAGGTTACAGCCCTCTCTCCTCTCACCATGCACTTCACTGATAGAGGTTACAGCCCTCTCTCCTCTCACATCACGCTTCAGTGATAGAGGTTACAGCCCTCTCTCCTCTCACTCACACTTCACTGATAGAGGTTACAGCCCTCTCTCCTCTCACATCACACTTCACTGATAGAGGTTACAGCCCTCTCTCCTCTCACCATGCACTTCACTGATAGAGGTTACAGCCCTCTCTCCTCTCACATCACGCTTCACTGATAGAGGTTACAACCCTCTCTCCTCTCACATCACACTTCACTGATAGAGGTTACAGCCCTCTCTCCTCTCACATCACACTTCACTGATAGAGGTTACAGCCCTCTCTCCTCTCACCATGCACTTCACTGATAGAGGTTACAGCCCTCTCTCCTCTCACCATGCACTTCACTGATAGAGGTTACAGCCCTCTCTCCTCTCACATCACACTTCACTGATAGAGGTTACAGCCCTCTCTCCTCTCACCATGCACTTCACTGATAGAGGTTACAGCCCTCTCTCCTCTCACCATGCACTTCACTGATAGAGGTTACAGCCCTCTCTCCTCTCACATCACACTTCACTGATAGAGGTTACAGCCCTCTCTCCTCTCACCATGCACTTCACTGATAGAGGTTACAGCCCTCTCTCCTCTCACATCACACTTCACTGATAGAGGTTACAGCCCTCTCTCCTCTCACCATGCACTTCACTGATAGAGGTTACAGCCCTCTCTCCTCTCACCATGCACTTCACTGATAGAGGTTACAGCCCTATCTCCTCTCACCATGCACTTCACTGATAGAGGTTACAGCCCTCTCTCCTCTCACCATACACTTCACTGATAGAGGTTACATCCCTCTCTCCTCTCACCAAACACTTCACTGATAGAGGTTACAGCCCTATCTCCTCTCACATCACACTTCACTGATAGAGGTTACAGCCCTCTCTCCACTCACCATACACTTCACTGATAGAGGTTACATCCCTCTCTCCTCTCACATCACACTTCACTGATAGAGGTTACAGCCCTATCTCCTCTCACCATGCACTTCACTGATAGAGGTTACAGCCCTCTCTCCTCTCACCATACACTTCACTGATAGAGGTTACAGCCCTCTCTCCTCTCACCATGCACTTCACTGATAGAGGTTACAGCCCTCTCTCCTCTCACCATGCACTTCACTGATAGAGGTTACAGCCCTCTCTCCTCTCACCATGCACTTCACTGATAGAGATTACAGCCCTCTCTCCTCTCACATCACGCTTCAGTGATAGAGGTTACAGCCCTCTCTCCTCTCACATCACACTTCACTGATAGAGGTTACAGCCCTCTCTCCTCTCACATCACACTTCACTGATAGAGGTTACAGACCTATCTCCTCTCACCATGCACTTCACTGATAGAGGTTACAGCCCTCTCTCCTCTCACCATGCACTTCACTGATAGAGGTTACAGCCCTCTCTCCTCTCACATCACGCTTCAGTGATAGAGGTTACAGCCCTCTCTCCTCTCACATCACACTTCACTGATAGAGGTTACAGCCCTCTCTCCTCTCACATCACACTTCACTGATAGAGGTTACAGACCTATCTCCTCTCACCATGCACTTCACTGATAGAGGTTACAGCCCTCTCTCCTCTCACCATGCACTTCACTGATAGAGGTTACAGCCCTCTCTCCTCTCACATCACGCTTCAGTGATAGAGGTTACAGCCCTCTCTCCTCTCACATCACACTTCACTGATAGAGGTTACAGCCCTCTCTCCTCTCACATCACACTTCACTGATAGAGGTTACAGCCCTCTCTCCTCTCACCATGCACTTCACTGATAGAGGTTACAGCCCTCTCTCCTCTCACCATGCACTTCACTGATAGAGTTTACAGCCCTCTCTCCTCTCACATCACACTTCACTGATAGAGGTTACAGCCCTCTCTCCTCTCACCATGCACTTCACTGATAGAGGTTACAGCCCTCTCTCCTCTCACATCACGCTTCACTGATAGAGGTTACAACCCTCTCTCCTCTCACATCACACTTCACTGATAGAGGTTACAGCCCTCTCTCCTCTCACATCACACTTCACTGATAGAGGTTACAGCCCTCTCTCCTCTCACCATGCACTTCACTGATAGAGGTTACAGCCCTCTCTCCTCTCACCATACACTTCAATGATAGAGGTTACAGCCCTCTCTCCTCTCACATCACACTTCACTGATAGAGGTTACAGCCCTCTCTCCTCTCACAAATCACTTCACTGATAGAGGTTACAGCCCTCTCTCCTCTCACCATGCACTTCACTGATAGAGGTTACAGCCCTCTCTCCTCTCACATCACACTTCACTGATAGAGGTTACAGCCCTCTCTCCTCTCACCATGCACTTCACTGATAGAGGTTACAGCCCTCTCTCCTCTCACCATGCACTTCACTGATAGAGGTTACAGCCCTCTCTCCTCTCACATCACGCTTCACTGATAGAGGTTACAGCCCTCTCTCCTCTCACATCACACTTCACTGATAGAGGTTACAGCCCTCTCTCCTCTCACATCACACTTCACTGATAGAGGTTACAGCCCTCTCTCCTCTCACCATGCACTTCACTGATAGAGGTTACAGCCCTCTCTCCTCTCACCATGCACTTCACTGATAGAGGTTACAGCCCTCTCTCCTCTCACATCACACTTCACTGATAGAGGTTACAGCCCTCTCTCCTCTCACATCACACTTCACTGATAGAGGTTACAGCCCTCTCTCCTCTCACATCACACTTCACTGATAGAGGTTACAGCCCTCTCTCCTCTCACCATACACTTCACTGATAGAGGTTACATCCCTCTCTCCTCTCACATCACACTTCACTGATAGAGGTTACAGCCCTATCTCCTCTCACCATGCACTTCACTGATAGAGGTTACAGCCCTCTCTCCTCTCACCATACACTTCACTGATAGAGGTTACAGCCCTCTCTCCTCTCACCATGCACTTCACTGATAGAGGTTACAGCCCTCTCTCCTCTCACCATGCACTTCACTGATAGAGGTTACAGCCCTCTCTCCTCTCACCATGCACTTCACTGATAGAGATTACAGCCCTCTCTCCTCTCACATCACGCTTCACTGATAGAGGTTACAGCCCTCTCTCCTCTCACATCACACTTCACTGATAGAGGTTACAGCCCTCTCTCCTCTCACATCACACTTCACTGATAGAGGTTACAGACCTCTCTCCTCTCACCATGCACTTCACTGATAGAGGTTACAGCCCTCTCTCCTCTCACCATGCACTTCACTGATAGAGGTTACAGCCCTCTCTCCTCTCACATCACGCTTCACTGATAGAGGTTACAGCCCTCTCTCCTCTCACCATGCACTTCACTGATAGAGGTTACAGCCCTCTCTCCTCTCACATCACACTTCACTGATAGAGGTTACAGCCCTCTCTCCTCTCACATCACACTTCACTGATAGAGGTTACAGCCCTCTCTCCTCTCACCATGCACTTCACTGATAGAGGTTACAGCCCTCTCTCCTCTCACCATGCACTTCACTGATAGAGGTTACAGCCCTCTCTCCTCTCACATCACACTTCACTGATAGAGGTTACAGCCCTCTCTCCTCTCACATCACACTTCACTGATAGAGGTTACAGCCCTCTCTCCTCTCACATCACACTTCACTGATAGAGGTTACAGCCCTCTCTCCACTCACCATACACTTCACTGATAGAGGTTACATCCCTCTCTCCTCTCACATCACACTTCACTGATAGAGGTTACAGCCCTATCTCCTCTCACCATGCACTTAACTGATAGAGGTTACAGCCCTCTCTCCTCTCACCATACACTTCACTGATAGAGGTTACAGCCCTCTCTCCTCTCACCATGCACTTCACTGATAGAGGTTACAGCCCTCTCTCCTCTCACCATGCACTTCACTGATAGAGGTTACAGCCCTCTCTCCTCTCACCATGCACTTCACTGATAGAGATTACAGCCCTCTCTCCTCTCACATCACGCTTCAGTGATAGAGGTTACAGCCCTCTCTCCTCTCACATCACACTTCACTGATAGAGGTTACAGCCCTCTCTCCTCTCACATCACACTTCACTGATAGAGGTTACAGACCTCTCTCCTCTCACCATGCACTTCACTGATAGAGGTTACAGCCCTCTCTCCTCTCACCATGCACTTCACTGATAGAGGTTACAGCCCTCTCTCCTCTCACATCACGCTTCAGTGATAGAGGTTACAGCCCTCTCTCCTCTCACCATGCACTTCACTGATAGAGGTTACAGCCCTCTCTCCTCTCACATCACACTTCACTGATAGAGGTTACAGCCCTCTCTCCTCTCACCATGCACTTCACTGATAGAGGTTACAGCCCTCTCTCCTCTCACATCACGCTTCACTGATAGAGGTTACAACCCTCTCTCCTCTCACATCACACTTCACTGATAGAGGTTACAGCCCTCTCTCCTCTCACATCACACTTCACTGATAGAGGTTACAACCCTCTCTCCTCTCACCATGCACTTCACTGATAGAGGTTACAGCCCTCTCTCCACTCACCATACACTTCAATGATAGAGGTTACATCCCTCTCTCCTCTCACATCACACTTCACTGATAGAGGTTACAGCCCTCTCTCCTCTCACCATGCACTTCACTGATAGAGGTTACAGCCCTCTCTCCTCTCACCATACACTTCACTGATAGAGGTTACAGCCCTCTCTCCTCTCACCATGCACTTCACTGATAGAGGTTACAGCCCTCTCTCCTCTCACATCACACTTCACTGATAGAGGTTACAGCCCTCTCTCCTCTCACCATGCACTTCACTGATAGAGGTTACAGCCCTCTCTCCTCTCACCATGCACTTCACTGATAGAGGTTACAGCCCTCTCTCCTCTCACATCACGCTTCACTGATAGAGGTTACAGCCCTCTCTCCTCTCACATCACACTTCACTGATAGAGGTTACAGCCCTCTCTCCTCTCACATCACACTTCACTGATAGAGGTTACAGCCCTATCTCCTCTCACCATGCACTTCACTGATAGAGGTTACAGCCCTCTCTCCTCTCACCATGCACTTCACTGATAGAGGTTACAGCCCTCTCTCCTCTCACATCACGCTTCAGTGATAGAGGTTACAGCCCTCTCTCCTCTCACATCACACTTCACTGATAGAGGTTACAGCCCTCTCTCCTCTCACATCACACTTCACTGATAGAGGTTACAGCCCTCTCTCCTCTCACCATGCACTTCACTGATAGAGGTTACAGCCCTCTCTCCTCTCACCATGCACTTCACTGATAGAGGTTACAGCCCTCTCTCCTCTCACATCACACTTCACTGATAGAGGTTACAGCCCTCTCTCCTCTCACCATGCACTTCACTGATAGAGGTTACAGCCCTCTCTCCTCTCACATCACACTTCACTGATAGAGGTTACAGCACTCTCTCCACTCACCATACACTTCACTGATAGAGGTTACATCCCTCTCTCCTCTCACATCACACTTCACTGATAGAGGTTACAGCCCTATCTCCTCTCACCATGCACTTAACTGATAGAGGTTACAGCCCTCTCTCCTCTCACCATACACTTCACTGATAGAGGTTACAGCCCTCTCTCCTCTCACCATGCACTTCACTGATAGAGGTTACAGCCCTCTCTCCTCTCACCATGCACTTCACTGATAGAGGTTACAGCCCTCTCTCCTCTCACCATGCACTTCACTGATAGAGATTACAGCCCTCTCTCCTCTCACATCACGCTTCAGTGATAGAGGTTACAGCCCTCTCTCCTCTCACATCACACTTCACTGATAGAGGTTACAGCCCTCTCTCCTCTCACATCACACTTCACTGATAGAGGTTACAGACCTATCTCCTCTCACCATGCACTTCACTGATAGAGGTTACAGCCCTCTCTCCTCTCACCATGCACTTCACTGATAGAGGTTACAGCCCTCTCTCCTCTCACATCACGCTTCAGTGATAGAGGTTACAGCCCTCTCTCCTCTCACATCACACTTCACTGATAGAGGTTACAGCCCTCTCTCCTCTCACATCACACTTCACTGATAGAGGTTACAGCCCTCTCTCCTCTCACCATGCACTTCACTGATAGAGGTTACAGCCCTCTCTCCTCTCACATCACGCTTCAGTGATAGAGGTTACAACCCTCTCTCCTCTCACATCACACTTCACTGATAGAGGTTACAGCCCTCTCTCCTCTCACCATGCACTTCACTGATAGAGGTTACAGCCCTCTCTCCTCTCACATCACACTTCACTGATAGAGGTTACAGCCCTCTCTCCACTCACCATACACTTCACTGATAGAGGTTACATCCCTCTCTCCTCTCACATCACACTTCACTGATAGAGGTTACAGCCCTCTCTCCTCTCACCATGCACTTCACTGATAGAGGTTACAGCCCTCTCTCCTCTCACCATACACTTCACTGATAGAGGTTACAGCCCTCTCTCCTCTCACCATGCACTTCACTGATAGAGGTTACAGCCCTCTCTCCTCTCACCATGCACTTCACTGATAGAGGTTACAGCCCTCTCTCCTCTCACCATGCACTTCACTGATAGAGATTACAGCCCTCTCTCCTCTCACATCACGCTTCACTGATAGAGGTTACAGCCCTCTCTCCTCTCACATCACACTTCACTGATAGAGGTTACAGCCCTCTCTCCTCTCACATCACACTTCACTGATAGAGGTTACAGACCTCTCTCCTCTCACCATGCACTTCACTGATAGAGGTTACAGCCCTCTCTCCTCTCACCATGCACTTCACTGATAGAGGTTACAGCCCTCTCTCCTCTCACATCACGCTTCACTGATAGAGGTTACAGCCCTCTCTCCTCTCACATCACACTTCACTGATAGAGGTTACAGCCCTCTCTCCTCTCACATCACACTTCACTGATAGAGGTTACAGCCCTCTCTCCTCTCACCATGCACTTCACTGATAGAGGTTACAGCCCTCTCTCCTCTCACATCACGCTTCAGTGATAGAGGTTACAACCCTCTCTCCTCTCACATCACACTTCACTGATAGAGGTTACAGCCCTCTCTCCTCTCACATCACACTTCACTGATAGAGGTTACAACCCTCTCTCCTCTCACCATGCACTTCACTGATAGAGGTTACAGCCCTCTCTCCTCTCACCATGCACTTCACTGATAGAGGTTACAGCCCTCTCTCCTCTCACATCACACTTCACTGATAGAGGTTACAGCCCTCTCTCCTCTCACCATGCACTTCACTGATAGAGGTTACAGCCCTCTCTCCTCTCACCATGCACTTCACTGATAGAGGTTACAGCCCTCTCTCCTCTCACATCACGCTTCACTGATAGAGGTTACAGCCCTCTCTCCTCTCACCATGCACTTCACTGATAGAGGTTACAGCCCTCTCTCCTCTCACATCACACTTCACTGATAGAGGTTACAGCCCTCTCTCCTCTCACCATGCACTTCACTGATAGAGGTTACAGCCCTCTCTCCTCTCACCATGCACTTCACTGATAGAGGTTACAGCCCTATCTCCTCTCACCATGCACTTCACTGATAGAGGTTACAGCCCTCTCTCCTCTCACCATACACTTCACTGATAGAGGTTACATCCCTCTCTCCTCTCACCAAACACTTCACTGATAGAGGTTAGAGCCCTCTCTCCTCTCACCATGCACTTCACTGATAGAGGTTACAGCCCTCTCTCCTCTCACCATGCACTTCACTGATAGATGTTACAGCCCTCTCTCCTCTCACCATACACTTCACTGATAGAGGTTACAGCCCTCTCTCCTCTCACATCACGCTTCAGTGATAGAGGTTACAGCCCTCTCTCCTCTCACATCACACTTCACTGATAGAGGTTACAGCCCTCTCTCCTCTCACATCACACTTCACTGATAGAGGTTACAGACCTATCTCCTCTCACCATGCACTTCACTGATAGAGGTTACAGCCCTCTCTCCTCTCACCATGCACTTCACTGATAGATGTTACAGCCCTCTCTCCTCTCACCATACACTTCACTGATAGAGGTTACAGCCCTCTGTCCTCTCACATCACACTTCACTGATAGAGGTTACAGCCCTCTCTCCTCTCACATCACACTTCACTGATAGAGGTTACAGCCCTCTCTCCACTCACCATACACTTCACTGATAGAGGTTACAGCCCTCTCTCCTCTCACATCACACTTCACTGATAGAGGTTACAGCCCTATCTCCTCTCACCATGCACTTCACTGATAGAGGTTACAGCCCTCTCTCCTCTCACCATGCACTTCACTGGTAGAGGTTACAGCCCTCTCTCCTCTCACCATGCACTTCACTGATAGAGGTTACAGCCCTCTCTCCTCTCACATCACACTTCACTGATAGAGGTTACAGCCCTCTCTCCTCTCACCATGCACTTCACTGATAGAGGTTACAGCCCTCTCTCCTCTCACCATGCACTTCACTGATAGAGGTTACAGCCCTCTCTCCTCTCACCATGCACTTCACTGATAGAGGTTACAGCCCTCTCTCCTCTCACATCACACTTCACTGATAGAGGTTACAGCCCTCTCTCCTCTCACCATGCACTTCACTGATAGAGGTTACAGCCCTCTCTCCTCTCACCATGCACTTCACTGATAGAGGTTACAGCCCTATCTCCTCTCACCATGCACTTCACTGATAGAGGTTACAGCCCTCTCTCCTCTCACCATGCACTTCACTGATAGATGTTACAGCCCTCTCTCCTCTCACCATACACTTCACTGATAGATGTTACAGCCCTCTCTCCTCTCACCATACACTTCACTGATAGATGTTACAGCCCTCTCTCCTCTCACCATACACTTCACTGATAGAGGTTACAGCCCTCTGTCCTCTCACATCACGCTTCAGTGATAGAGGTTACAGCCCTCTCTCCTCTCACATCACACTTCACTGATAGAGGTTACAGCCCTATCTCCTCTCACCATGCACTTCACTGATAGAGGTTACAGCCCTCTCTCCTCTCACCATACACTTCACTGATAGAGGTTACATCCCTCTCTCCTCTCACCATGCACTTTACTGATAGAGGTTACAGCCCTCTCTCCTCTCACCATGCACTTCACTGATAGATGTTACAGCCCTCTCTCCTCTCACCATACACTTCACTGATAGAGGTTACAGACCTATCTCCTCTCACATCACACTTCACTGATAGAGGTTACAGCCCTCTCTCCTCTCACATCACACTTCACTGATAGAGGTTACAGCCCTCTCTCCTCTCACCATGAACTTCACTGATAGAGGTTACAGCCCTCTCTCCTCTCACCATGCACTTCACTGATAGAGGTTACAGCCCTCTCTCCTCTCACATCACACTTCACTGATAGAGGTTACAGCCCTCTCTCCTCTCACCATGCACTTCACTGATAGAGGTTACAGCCCTCTCTCCTCTCACCATGCACTTCACTGATAGAGGTTACAGCCCTCTCTCCTCTCACATCACACTTCACTGATAGAGGTTACAGCCCTCTCTCCTCTCACATCACACTTCACTGATAGAGGTTACAGCCCTCTCTCCTCTCACATCACACTTCACTGATAGAGGTTACAGCCCTCTCTCCACTCACCATACACTTCACTGATAGAGGTTACATCCCTCTCTCCTCTCACATCACACTTCACTGATAGAGGTTACAGCCCTATCTCCTCTCACCATGCACTTAACTGATAGAGGTTACAGCCCTCTCTCCTCTCACCATACACTTCACTGATAGAGGTTACAGCCCTCTCTCCTCTCACCATGCACTTCACTGATAGAGGTTACAGCCTTCTCTCCTCTCACCATGCACTTCACTGATAGAGGTTACAGCCCTCTCTCCTCTCACCATGCACTTCACTGATAGAGATTACAGCCCTCTCTCCTCTCACCATGCACTTCACTGATAGAGATTACAGCCCTCTCTCCTCTCACCATGCACTTCAGTGATAGAGGTTACAGCCCTCTCTCCTCTCACATCACACTTCACTGATAGAGGTTACAGCCCTCTCTCCTCTCACATCACACTTAACTGATAGAGGTTACAGACCTATCTCCTCTCACCATGCACTTCACTGATAGAGGTTACAGCCCTCTCTCCTCTCACCATGCACTTCACTGATAGAGGTTACAGCCCTCTCTCCTCTCACATCACGCTTCAGTGATAGAGGTTACAGCCCTCTCTCCTCTCACATCACACTTCACTGATAGAGGTTACAGCCCTCTCTCCTCTCACATCACACTTCACTGATAGAGGTTACAGCCCTCTCTCCTCTCACCATGCACTTCACTGATAGAGGTTACAGCCCTCTCTCCTCTCACCATGCACTTCACTGATAGAGGTTACAGCCCTCTCTCCTCTCACATCACACTTCACTGATAGAGGTTACAGCCCTCTCTCCTCTCACCATGCACTTCACTGATAGAGGTTACAGCCCTCTCTCCTCTCACCATGCACTTCACTGATAGAGGTTACAGCCCTATCTCCTCTCACCATGCACTTCACTGATAGAGGTTACAGCCCTCTCTCCTCTCACCATGCACTTCACTGATAGAGGTTACAGCCCTCTCTCCTCTCACCATGCACTTCACTGATAGAGGTTACAGCCCTCTCTCCTCTCACCATGCACTTCACTGATAGAGGTTACAGCCCTCTCTCCTCTCACCATGCACTTCACTGATAGAGGTTACAGCCCTCTCTCCTCTCACATCACGCTTCAGTGATAGAGGTTACAACCCTCTCTCCTCTCACATCACACTTCACTGATAGAGGTTACAGCCCTCTCTCCTCTCACATCACACTTCACTGATAGAGGTTACAACCCTCTCTCCTCTCACCATGCACTTCACTGATAGAGGTTACAGCCCTCTCTCCTCTCACCATGCACTTCACTGATAGAGGTTACAGCCCTCTCTCCTCTCACATCACGCTTCACTGATAGAGGTTACAGCCCTCTCTCCTCTCACCATGCACTTCACTGATAGAGGTTACAGCCCTCTCTCCTCTCACATCACACTTCACTGATAGAGGTTACAGCCCTCTCTCCTCTCACCATGCACTTCACTGATAGAGGTTACAGCCCTCTCTCCTCTCACCATGCACTTCACTGATAGAGGTTACAGCCCTATCTCCTCTCACCATGCACTTCACTGATAGAGGTTACAGCCCTCTCTCCTCTCACCATACACTTCACTGATAGAGGTTACATCCCTCTCTCCTCTCACCAAACACTTCACTGATAGAGGTTAGAGCCCTCTCTCCTCTCACCATGCACTTCACTGATAGAGGTTACAGCCCTCTCTCCTCTCACCATGCACTTCACTGATAGATGTTACAGCCCTCTCTCCTCTCACCATACACTTCACTGATAGAGGTTACAGCCCTCTGTCCTCTCACATCACGCTTCAGTGATAGAGGTTACAGCCCTCTCTCCTCTCACATCACACTTCACTGATAGAGGTTACAGCCCTCTCTCCTCTCACATCACACTTCACTGATAGAGGTTACAGCCCTATCTCCTCTCACCATGCACTTCACTGATAGAGGTTACAGCCCTCTCTCCTCTCACCATACACTTCACTGATAGAGGTTAGAGCCCTCTCTCCTCTCACCATGCACTTCACTGATAGAGGTTACAGCCTTCTCTCCTCTCACCATGCACTTCACTGATAGATGTTACAGCCCTCTCTCCTCTCACCATACACTTCACTGATAGAGGTTACAGCCCTCTGTCCTCTCACATCACACTTCACTGATAGAGGTTACAGCCCTCTCTCCTCTCACATCACACTTCACTGATAGAGGTTACAGCCCTCTCTCCTCTCACATCACACTTCACTGATAGAGGTTACAGCCCTCTGTCCTCTCACATCACACTTCACTGATAGAGGTTACAGCCCTCTCTCCTCTCACCATGCACTTCACTGATAGAGGTTACAGCCCTCTCTCCACTCACCATACACTTCACTGATAGAGGTTACATCCCTCTCTCCTCTCACATCACACTTCACTGATAGAGGTTACAGCCCTATCTCCTCTCACCATGCACTTCACTGATAGAGGTTACAGCCCTCTCTCCTCTCACCATGCACTTCACTGATAGAGGTTACAGCCCTCTCTCCTCTCACCATGCACTTCACTGATAGAGGTTACAGCCCTCTCTCCTCTCACATCACGCTTCAGTGATAGAGGTTACAACCCTCTCTCCTCTCACATCACACTTCACTGATAGAGGTTACAGCCCTCTCTCCTCTCACATCACACTTCACTGATAGAGGTTACAACCCTCTCTCCTCTCACCATGCACTTCACTGATAGAGGTTACAGCCCTCTCTCCTCTCACCATGCACTTCACTGATAGAGGTTACAGCCCTCTCTCCTCTCACATCACGCTTCACTGATAGAGGTTACAGCCCTCTCTCCTCTCACCATGCACTTCACTGATAGAGGTTACAGCCCTCTCTCCTCTCACATCACACTTCACTGATAGAGGTTACAGCCCTCTCTCCTCTCACCATGCACTTCACTGATAGAGGTTACAGCCCTCTCTCCTCTCACCATGCACTTCACTGATAGAGGTTACAGCCCTATCTCCTCTCACCATGCACTTCACTGATAGAGGTTACAGCCCTCTCTCCTCTCACCATACACTTCACTGATAGAGGTTACATCCCTCTCGACTCTCACCAAACACTTCACTGATAGAGGTTAGAGCCCTCTCTCCTCTCACCATGCACTTCACTGATAGAGGTTACAGCCCTCTCTCCTCTCACCATGCACTTCACTGATAGATGTTACAGCCCTCTCTCCTCTCACCATACACTTCACTGATAGAGATTACAGCCCTCTCTCCTCTCACATCACACTTCACTGATAGAGGTTACAGCCCTCTCTCCTCTCACATCACACTTCACTGATAGAGGTTACAGCCCTCTCTCCTCTCACATCACACTTCACTGATAGAGGTTACAGACCTCTCTCCTCTCACCATGCACTTCACTGATAGAGGTTACAGCCCTCTCTCCTCTCACCATACACTTCACTGATAGAGGTTACAGCCCTCTCTCCTCTCACCATGCACTTCACTGATAGAGGTTACAGCCCTCTCTCCTCTCACCATGCACTTCACTGATAGAGGTTACAGCCCTCTCTCCTCTCACCATACACTTCACTGATAGAGGTTACAGCCCTCTGTCCTCTCACATCACACTTCACTGATAGAGGTTACAGCCCTCTCTCCTCTCACATCACACTTCACTGATAGAGGTTACAGCCCTCTCTCCACTCACCATACACTTCACTGATAGAGGTTACATCCCTCTCTCCTCTCACATCACACTTCACTGATAGAGGTTACAGCCCTCTCTCCTCTCACATCACACTTCACTGATAGAGGTTACAGCCCTCTCTCCTCTCACCATGCATTCACTGATAGAGGTTACAGCCCTCTCTCCTCTCACCATGCACTTCACTGATAGAGGTTACAGCCCTCTCTCCTCTCACATCACACTTCACTGATAGAGGTTACAGCCCTCTCTCCTCTCACCATGCACTTCACTGATAGAGGTTACAGCCCTCTCTCCTCTCACCATGCACTTCACTGATAGAGGTTACAGCCCTCTCTCCTCTCACCATGCACTTCACTGATAGAGGTTACAGCCCTCTCTCCTCTCACCATGCACTTCACTGATAGAGGTTACAGCCCTCTCTCCTCTCACCATGCACTTCACTGATAGAGGTTACAGCCCTCTCTCCTCTCACCATGCACTTCACTGATAGAGGTTACAGCCCTCTCTCCTCTCACCATGCACTTCACTGATAGAGGTTACAGCCCTCTCTCCTCTCACATCACGCTTCACTGATAGAGGTTACAGCCCTCTCTCCTCTCACATCACACTTCACTGATAGAGGTTACAGCCCTCTCTCCTCTCACATCACACTTCACTGATAGAGGTTACAACCCTCTCTCCTCTCACCATACACTTCACTGATAGAGGTTACAGCCCTCTCTCCTCTCACCATGCACTTCACTGATAGAGGTTACAGCCCTCTCTCCTCTCACATCACACTTCACTGATAGAGGTTACAGCCCTCTCTCCTCTCACCATGCACTTCACTGATAGAGGTTACAGCCCTCTCTCCTCTCACATCACACTTCACTGATAGAGGTTACAGCCCTCTCTCCTCTCACCATGCACTTCACTGATAGAGGTTACAGCCCTCTCTCCTCTCACCATCGCACTTCACTGATAGAGGTTACAGCCCTATCTCCTCTCACCATGCACTTCACTGATAGAGGTTACAGCCCTCTCTCCTCTCACCATGCACTTCACTGATAGAGGTTACAGCCCTCTCTCCTCTCACCATGCACTTCACTGATAGAGGTTACAGCCCTCTCTCCTCTCACCATGCACTTCACTGATAGAGGTTACAGCCCTCTCTCCTCTCACACACACTTCACTGATAGAGGTTACAGCCCTCTCTCCTCTCACCATCACTTCACTGATAGAGGTTACAGCCCTCTCTCCTCTCACCATCACACTTCACTGATAGAGGTTACAGCCCTCTCTCCTCTCACCATGCACTTCACTGATAGAGGTTACAGCCCTCTCTCCTCTCACCATGCACTTCACTGATAGAGGTTACAGCCCTCTCTCCTCTCACTCATGCACTTCACTGATAGAGGTTACAGCCCTCTCTCCTCTCACATCACGCTTCACTGATAGAGGTTACAGCCCTCTCTCCTCTCACCATGACACTTCACTGATAGAGGTTACAGCCCTCTCTCCTCTCACCATGCACTTCACTGATAGAGGTTACAGCCCTCTCTCCTCTCACCATGCACTTCACTGATAGAGGTTACAGCCCTCTCTCCTCTCACATCACACTTCACTGATAGAGGTTACAGCCCTCTCTCCTCTCACATCACACTTCACTGATAGAGGTTACAGCCCTCTCTCCTCTCACCATGCACTTCACTGATAGAGGTTACAGCCCTCTCTCCTCTCACCATGCACTTCACTGATAGAGGTTACAGCCCTCTCTCCTCTCACTCATCACTTCACTGATAGAGGTTACAGCCCTCTCTCCTCTCACATCACACTTCACTGATAGAGGTTACAGCCCTCTCTCCTCTCACCATGCACTTCACTGATAGAGGTTACAGCCCTCTCTCCTCTCACCATGCACTTCACTGATAGAGGTTACAGCCCTCTCTCCTCTCACATCACACTTCACTGATAGAGGTTACAGCCCTCTCTCCTCTCACCATCGCACTTCACTGATAGAGGTTACAGCCCTCTCTCCTCTCACATCACACTTCACTGATAGAGGTTACAGCCCTCTCTCCTCTCACCATGCACTTCACTGATAGAGGTTACAGCCCTCTCTCCTCTCACCATGCACTTCACTGATAGAGGTTACAGCCCTCTCTCCTCTCACATCACGCTTCACTGATAGAGGTTACAGCCCTCTCTCCTCTCACCATGCACTTCACTGATAGAGGTTACAGCCCTCTCTCCTCTCACTCACACTTCACTGATAGAGGTTACAGCCCTCTCTCCTCTCACCATGCACTTCACTGATAGAGGTTACAGCCCTCTCTCCTCTCACCATGCACTTCACTGATAGAGGTTACAGCCCTCTCTCCTCTCACCATACACTTCACTGATAGAGGTTACAGCCCTCTCTCCTCTCACCATGCACTTCACTGATAGAGGTTACAGCCCTCTCTCCTCTCACCATGCACTTCACTGATAGAGGTTACAGCCCTCTCTCCTCTCACCATACACTTCACTGATAGAGGTTACAGCCTCTCTCTCTCTCACATCACGCTTCACTGATAGAGGTTACAGCCCTCTCTCCTCTCACATCACACTTCACTGATAGAGGTTACAGCCCTCTCTCCTCTCACATCACACTTCACTGATAGAGGTTACAGCCCTCTCTCCTCTCACCATCCACTTCACTGATAGAGGTTGCAGCCCTCTCTCCTCTCACTCATCACTTCACTGATAGAGGTTACAGCCCTCTCTCCTCTCACCATCACTTCACTGATAGAGGTTACAGCCCTCTCTCCTCTCACCATCACACTTCACTGATAGAGGTTACAGCCCTCTCTCCTCTCACCATGCACTTCACTGATAGAGGTTACAGCCCTCTCTCCTCTCACCATGCACTTCACTGATAGAGGTTACAGCCCTCTCTCCTCTCACCATGCACTTCACTGATAGAGGTTACAGCCCTCTCTCCTCTCACATCGCACTTCACTGATAGAGGTTACAGCCCTCTCTCCTCTCACATCACACTTCACTGATAGAGGTTACAGCCCTCTCCTCTCACATCACACTTCACTGATAGAGGTTACAGCCCTCTCTCCTCTCACCATACACTTCACTGATAGAGGTTACAGCCCTCTCTCCTCTCACATCACACTTCACTGATAGAGGTTACAGCCCTCTCTCCTCTCACATCACACTTCACTGATAGAGGTTACAGCCCTCTCTCCTCTCACTCATGCACTTCACTGATAGAGGTTACAGCCCTCTCTCCTCTCACCATCACTTCACTGATAGAGGTTACAGCCCTCTCTCCTCTCACCATGCACTTCACTGATAGAGGTTACAGCCCTCTCTCCTCTCACCATGCACTTCACTGATAGAGGTTACAGCCCTCTCTCCTCTCACCATACACTTCACTGATAGAGGTTACAGCCCTCTCTCCTCTCACATCACACTTCACTGATAGAGGTTACAGCCCTCTCTCCTCTCACATCACACTTCACTGATAGAGGTTACAGCCCTCTCTCCTCTCACTCACACTTCACTGATAGAGGTTACAGCCCTCTCTCCTCTCACCATGCACTTCACTGATAGAGGTTACAGCCCTCTCTCCTCTCACTCACACTTCACTGATAGAGGTTACAGCCCTCTCTCCTCTCACTCACACTTCACTGATAGAGGTTACAGCCCTCTCTCCTCTCACCATACACTTCACTGATAGAGGTTACAGCCCTCTCTCCTCTCACCATGCACTTCACTGATAGAGGTTACAGCCCTCTCTCCTCTCACCATACACTTCACTGATAGAGGTTACAGCCCTCTCTCCTCTCACATCATGCACTTCACTGATAGAGGTTACAGCCCTCTCTCCTCTCACCATGCACTTCACTGATAGAGGTTACAGCCCTCTCTCCTCTCACCATCACGCTTCACTGATAGAGGTTACAGCCCTCTCTCCTCTCACCATCACACTTCACTGATAGAGGTTACAGCCCTCTCTCCTCTCACATCACACTTCACTGATAGAGGTTACAGCCCTCTCTCCTCTCACCATGCACTTCACTGATAGAGGTTACAGCCCTCTCTCCTCTCACCATGCACTTCACTGATAGAGGTTACAGCCCTCTCTCCTCTCACATCACGCTTCACTGATAGAGGTTACAGCCCTCTCTCCTCTCACCATGCACTTCACTGATAGAGGTTACAGCCCTCTCTCCTCTCACATCACACTTCACTGATAGAGGTTACAGCCCTCTCTCCTCTCACCATGCACTTCACTGATAGAGGTTACAGCCCTCTCTCCTCTCACATCATGCACTTCACTGATAGAGGTTACAGCCCTATCTCCTCTCACCATGCACTTCACTGATAGAGGTTACAGCCCTCTCTCCTCTCACCATACACTTCACTGATAGAGGTTACAGCCCTCTCTCCTCTCACATCACACTTCACTGATAGAGGTTACAGCCCTCTCTCCTCTCACCATGCACTTCACTGATAGAGGTTACAGCCCTCTCTCCTCTCACCATGCACTTCACTGATAGAGGTTACAGCCCTCTCTCCTCTCACCATCACACTTCACTGATAGAGGTTACAGCCCTCTCTCCTCTCACATCACACTTCACTGATAGAGGTTACAGCCCTCTCTCCTCTCACATCACACTTCACTGATAGAGGTTACAGCCCTCTCTCCTCTCACATCACACTTCACTGATAGAGGTTACAGCCCTCTCTCCTCTCACCATGCACTTCACTGATAGAGGTTACAGCCCTCTCTCCTCTCACATCACACTTCACTGATAGAGGTTACAGCCCTCTCTCCTCTCACCATGCACTTCACTGATAGAGGTTACAGCCCTCTCTCCTCTCACACATGCACTTCACTGATAGAGGTTACAGCCCTCTCTCCTCTCACCATCGCACTTCACTGATAGAGGTTACAGCCCTCTCTCCTCTCACCATGCACTTCACTGATAGAGGTTACAGCCCTCTCTCCTCTCACATCACACTTCACTGATAGAGGTTACAGCCCTCTCTCCTCTCACCATGCACTTCACTGATAGAGGTTACAGCCCTCTCTCCTCTCACCACACTTCACTGATAGAGGTTACAGCCCTCTCTCCTCTCACATCATGCACTTCACTGATAGAGGTTACAGCCCTCTCTCCTCTCACCATGCACTTCACTGATAGAGGTTACAGCCCTCTCTCCTCTCACCATACACTTCACTGATAGAGGTTACAGCCCTCTCTCCTCTCACCATGCACTTCACTGATAGAGGTTACAGCCCTCTCTCCTCTCACCATGCACTTCACTGATAGAGGTTACAGCCCTCTCTCCTCTCACCATACACTTCACTGATAGAGGTTACAGCCCTCTCTCCTCTCACCATCACACTTCACTGATAGAGGTTACAGCCCTCTCTCCTCTCACCATCACACTTCACTGATAGAGGTTACAGCCCTCTCTCCTCTCACATCACACTTCACTGATAGAGGTTACAGCCCTCTCTCCTCTCACCATGCACTTCACTGATAGAGGTTACAGCCCTCTCTCCTCTCACCATCCACTTCACTGATAGAGGTTACAGCCCTCTCTCCTCTCACATCACACTTCACTGATAGAGGTTACAGCCCTCTCTCCTCTCACATCACACTTCACTGATAGAGGTTACAGCCCTCTCTCCTCTCACCATGCACTTCACTGATAGAGGTTACAGCCCTCTCTCCTCTCACCATGCACTTCACTGATAGAGGTTACAGCCCTCTCTCCTCTCACATCACACTTCACTGATAGAGGTTACAGCCCTCTCTCCTCTCACCATGCACTTCACTGATAGAGGTTACAGCCCTCTCTCCTCTCACCATCACGCTTCACTGATAGAGGTTACAGCCCTCTCTCCTCTCACATCACACTTCACTGATAGAGGTTACAGCCCTCTCTCCTCTCACCATGCACTTCACTGATAGAGGTTACAGCCCTCTCTCCTCTCACCATGCACTTCACTGATAGAGGTTACAGCCCTCTCTCCTCTCACCATGCACTTCACTGATAGAGGTTACAGCCCTCTCTCCTCTCACATCACACTTCACTGATAGAGGTTACAGCCCTCTCTCCTCTCACCATGCACTTCACTGATAGAGGTTACAGCCCTCTCTCCTCTCACATCACACTTCACTGATAGAGGTTACAGCCCTCTCTCCTCTCACCATGCACTTCACTGATAGAGGTTACAGCCCTCTCTCCTCTCACCATGCACTTCACTGATAGAGGTTACAGCCCTCTCTCCTCTCACCATGCACTTCACTGATAGAGGTTACAGCCCTCTCTCCTCTCACCATCACACTTCACTGATAGAGGTTACAGCCCTCTCTCCTCTCACATACACTTCACTGATAGAGGTTACAGCCCTCTCTCCTCTCACCATGCACTTCACTGATAGAGGTTACAGCCCTCTCTCCTCTCACCATGCACTTCACTGATAGAGGTTACAGCCCTCTCTCCTCTCACCATACACTTCACTGATAGAGGTTACAGCCCTCTCTCCTCTCACATCACGCTTCACTGATAGAGGTTACAGCCCTCTCTCCTCTCACATCACACTTCACTGATAGAGGTTACAGCCCTCTCTCCTCTCACATCACACTTCACTGATAGAGGTTTACAGCCCTCTCTCCTCTCACCATGCACTTCACTGATAGAGGTTACAGCCCTCTCTCCTCTCACCATCACACTTCACTGATAGAGGTTACAGCCCTCTCTCCTCTCACCATGCACTTCACTGATAGAGGTTACAGCCCTCTCTCCTCTCACCATGCACTTCACTGATAGAGGTTACAGCCCTCTCTCCTCTCACCATGCACTTCACTGATAGAGGTTACAGCCCTCTCTCCTCTCACTCATGCACTTCACTGATAGAGGTTACAGCCCTCTCTCCTCTCACATCACACTTCACTGATAGAGGTTACAGCCCTCTCTCCTCTCACCATGCACTTCACTGATAGAGGTTACAGCCCTCTCTCCTCTCACCATGCACTTCACTGATAGAGGTTACAGCCCTCTCTCCTCTCACATCACACTTCACTGATAGAGGTTACAGCCCTCTCTCCTCTCACCATGCACTTCACTGATAGAGGTTACAGCCCTCTCTCCTCTCACCATGCACTTCACTGATAGAGGTTACAGCCCTCTCTCCTCTCACCATGCACTTCACTGATAGAGGTTACAGCCCTCTCTCCTCTCACCATACACTTCACTGATAGAGGTTACAGCCCTCTCTCCTCTCACCATGCACTTCACTGATAGAGGTTACAGCCCTCTCTCCTCTCACATGCACTTCACTGATAGAGGTTACAGCCCTCTCTCCTCTCACCATCACACTTCACTGATAGAGGTTACAGCCCTCTCTCCTCTCACCATCACACTTCACTGATAGAGGTTACAGCCCTCTCTCCTCTCACATCACACTTCACTGATAGAGGTTACAGCCCTCTCTCCTCTCACATCACACTTCACTGATAGAGGTTACAGCCCTCTCTCCTCTCACCATGCACTTCACTGATAGAGGTTACAGCCCTCTCTCCTCTCACCATGCACTTCACTGATAGAGGTTACAGCCCTCTCTCCTCTCACCATGCACTTCACTGATAGAGGTTACAGCCCTCTCTCCTCTCACCATGCACTTCACTGATAGAGGTTACAGCCCTCTCTCCTCTCACATCACTCTCACTGATAGAGGTTACAGCCCTCTCTCCTCTCACATCACACTTCACTGATAGAGGTTACAGCCCTCTCTCCTCTCACATCACACTTCACTGATAGAGGTTACAGCCCTCTCTCCTCTCACCATACACTTCACTGATAGAGGTTACAGCCCTCTCTCCTCTCACATCACACTTCACTGATAGAGGTTACAGCCCTCTCTCCTCTCACCATGCACTTCACTGATAGAGGTTACAGCCCTCTCTCCTCTCACCATACACTTCACTGATAGAGGTTACAGCCCTCTCTCCTCTCACCATGCACTTCACTGATAGAGGTTACAGCCCTCTCTCCTCTCACCATGCACTTCACTGATAGAGGTTACAGCCCTCTCTCCTCTCTCACCATGCACTTCACTGATAGAGGTTACAGCCCTCTCTCCTCTCACATGCACGCTTCACTGATAGAGGTTACAGCCCTCTCTCCTCTCACTCACACTTCACTGATAGAGGTTACAGCCCTCTCTCCTCTCACATCACACTTCACTGATAGAGGTTACAGCCCTCTCTCCTCTCACCATGCACTTCACTGATAGAGGTTACAGCCCTCTCTCCTCTCACCATGCACTTCACTGATAGAGGTTACAGCCCTCTCTCCTCTCACATCACACTTCACTGATAGAGGTTACAGCCCTCTCTCCTCTCACATCATCACTTCACTGATAGAGGTTACAGCCCTCTCTCCTCTCACATCACACTTCACTGATAGAGGTTACAGCCCTCTCTCCTCTCACCATACACTTCACTGATAGAGGTTACAGCCCTCTCTCCTCTCACCATGCACTTCACTGATAGAGGTTACAGCCCTCTCTCCTCTCACATCACACTTCACTGATAGAGTTACAGCCCTCTCTCCTCTCACCATGCACTTCACTGATAGAGGTTACAGCCCTCTCTCCTCTCACATCACACTTCACTGATAGAGGTTACAGCCCTCTCTCCTCTCACATCACACTTCACTGATAGAGGTTACAGCCCTCTCTCCTCTCACATCACACTTCACTGATAGAGGTTACAGCCCTCTCTCCTCTCACCACACTTCACTGATAGAGGTTACAGCCCTCTCTCCTCTCACCATGCACTTCACTGATAGAGGTTACAGCCCTCTCTCCTCTCACATCACACTTCACTGATAGAGGTTACAGCCCTCTCTCCTCTCACCATCACTTCACTGATAGAGGTTACAGCCCTCTCTCCTCTCACCATACACTTCACTGATAGAGGTTACAGCCCTCTCTCCTCTCACATCACACTTCACTGATAGAGGTTACAGCCCTCTCTCCTCTCACATCACACTTCACTGATAGAGGTTACAGCCCTCTCTCCTCTCACATCACACTTCACTGATAGAGGTTACAGCCCTCTCTCCTCTCACCATACACTTCACTGATAGAGGTTACAGCCCTCTCTCCTCTCACCAGCACTTCACTGATAGAGGTTACAGCCCTCTCTCCTCTCACCATCACACTTCACTGATAGAGTTTACAGCCCTCTCTCCTCTCACCATGCACTTCACTGATAGAGGTTACAGCCCTCTCTCCTCTCACCATGCACTTCACTGATAGAGGTTACAGCCCTCTCTCCTCTCACATCATACACTTCACTGATAGAGGTTACAGCCCTCTCTCCTCTCACCATCACACTTCACTGATAGAGGTTACAGCCCTCTCTCCTCTCACCATACACTTCACTGATAGAGGTTACAGCCCTCTCTCCTCTCACTCACACTTCACTGATAGAGGTTACAGCCCTCTCTCCTCTCACCATGCACTTCACTGATAGAGGTTACAGCCCTCTCTCCTCTCACATCACACTTCACTGATAGAGGTTACAGCCCTCTCTCCTCTCACCTCACACTTCACTGATAGAGGTTACAGCCCTCTCTCCTCTCACATCACACTTCACTGATAGAGGTTACAGCCCTCTCTCCTCTCACATCACACTTCACTGATAGAGGTTACAGCCCTTCTCTCCTCTCACCATGCACTTCACTGATAGAGGTTACAGCCCTCTCTCCTCTCACATCACACTTCACTGATAGAGGTTACAGCCTCTCTCCTCTCACCATCACACTTCACTGATAGAGGTTACAGCCCTCTCTCCTCTCACCATACACTTCACTGATAGAGAGTTACAGCCCTCTCTCCTCTCACCATCACACTTCACTGATAGAGGTTACAGCCCTCTCTCCTCTCACCATCACACTTCACTGATAGGTTACAGCCCTCTCTCCTCTCACATCACACTTCACTGATAGAGGTTACAGCCCTCTCTCCTCTCACATCACACTTCACTGATAGAGGTTACAGCCCTCTCTCCTCTCACCATCACACTTCACTGATAGAGGTTACAGCCCTCTCTCCTCTCACCATACACTTCACTGATAGAGGTTACAGCCCTCTCTCCTCTCACATCACACTTCACTGATAGAGGTTACAGCCCTCTCTCCTCTCACCATGCACTTCACTGATAGAGGTTACAGCCCTCTCCTCTCACCATGCACTTCACTGATAGAGGTTACAGCCCTCTCTCCTCTCACCATGCACTTCACTGATAGAGGTTACAGCCCTCTCTCCTCTCACCATGCACTTCACTGATAGAGGTTACAGCCCTCTCTCCTCTCACCATGCACTTCACTGATAGAGGTTAGCAGCCCTCTCCTCTCACATCACACTTCACTGATAGAGGTTACAGCCCTCTCTCCTCTCACTCATGCACTTCACTGATAGAGGTTACAGCCCTCTCTCCTCTCACATCATCACTTCACTGATAGAGGTTACAGCCCTCTCTCCTCTCACCATGCACTTCACTGATAGAGGTTACAGCCCTCTCTCCTCTCACCATGCACTTCACTGATAGAGGTTACAGCCCTCTCTCCTCTCACTCATGCACTTCACTGATAGAGGTTGCAGCCCTCTCTCCTCTCACCATCACACTTCACTGATAGAGGTTACAGCCCTCTCTCCTCTCACATCACACTTCACTGATAGAGGTTACAGCCCTCTCTCCTCTCACCATGCACTTCACTGATAGAGGTTACAGCCCTCTCTCCTCTCACATCACACTTCACTGATAGAGGTTACAGCCCTCTCTCCTCTCACCATCACACTTCACTGATAGAGGTTACAGCCCTCTCTCCTCTCACCATGCACTTCACTGATAGAGGTTACAGCCCTCTCTCCTCTCACATCACACTTCACTGATAGAGGTTACAGCCCTCTCTCCTCTCACACATACACTTCACTGATAGAGGTTACAGCCTCTCTCCTCTCACCATCACACTTCACTGATAGAGGTTACAGCCCTCTCTCCTCTCACATCACACTTCACTGATAGAGGTTACAGCCCTCTCTCCTCTCACATCACACTTCACTGATAGAGGTTACAGCCCTCTCTCCTCTCACCATGCACTTCACTGATAGAGGTTACAGCCCTCTCTCCTCTCACATCACACTTCACTGATAGAGGTTACAGCCCTTCTCCTCTCACCATGCACTTCACTGATAGAGGTTACAGCCCTCTCTCCTCTCACCATGCACTTCACTGATAGAGGTTACAGCCTCTCTCCTCTCACCATGCACTTCACTGATAGAGGTTACAGCCCTCTCTCCTCTCACCATGCACTTCACTGATAGAGGTTACAGCCCTCTCTCCTCTCACATCATGCACTTCACTGATAGAGGTTACAGCCCTCTCTCCTCTCACCATGCACTTCACTGATAGAGGTTACAGCCCTCTCTCCTCTCACATCACACTTCACTGATAGAGGTTACAGCCCTCTCCTCTCACATCACACTTCACTGATAGAGGTTACAGCCCTCTCTCCTCTCACCATGCACTTCACTGATAGAGGTTACAGCCCTCTCTCCTCTCACCATGCACTTCACTGATAGAGGTTACAGCCCTCTCTCCTCTCACATCACACTTCACTGATAGAGGTTACAGCCCTCTCTCCTCTCACATCACACTTCACTGATAGAGGTTACAGCCCTCTCTCCTCTCACATCACACTTCACTGATAGAGGTTACAGCCCTCTCTCCTCTCACCATGCACTTCACTGATAGAGTGTTACAGCCCTCTCTCCTCTCACATCACGCTTCACTGATAGAGGTTGCAGCCCTCTCTCCTCTCACCATACACTTCACTGATAGAGGTTACAGCCCTCTCCTCTCACATCACACTTCACTGATAGAGGTTACAGCCCTCTCTCCTCTCACATCACACTTCACTGATAGAGGTTACAGCCCTCTCTCCTCTCACCATACACTTCACTGATAGAGGTTACAGCCCTCTCTCCTCTCACATCACACTTCACTGATAGAGGTTACAGCCCTCTCTCCTCTCACATCACACTTCACTGATAGAGGTTAGCAGCCCTCTCTCCTCTCACCATCACTTCACTGATAGAGGTTACAGCCCTCTCTCCTCTCACATCACACTTCACTGATAGAGGTTACAGCCCTCTCTCCTCTCACTCACACTTCACTGATAGAGGTTACAGCCCTCTCCTCTCACCATGCACTTCACTGATAGAGGTTACAGCCCTCTCTCCTCTCACCATCACACTTCACTGATAGAGGTTACAGCCCTCTCTCCCTCTCACCATCACACTTCACTGATAGAGGTTACAGCCCTCTCTCCTCTCACCATGCACTTCACTGATAGAGGTTACAGCCCTCTCTCCTCTCACCATACACTTCACTGATAGAGGTTACAGCCCTCTCTCCTCTCACCATGCACTTCACTGATAGAGGTTACAGCCTCTCTCCTCTCACCATGCACTTCACTGATAGAGGTTACAGCCCTCTCTCCTCTCACACACACTTCACTGATAGGGTTACAGCCCTCTCTCCTCTCACCACACTTCACTGATAGAGGTTACAGCCCTCTCTCCTCTCACATCACACTTCACTGATAGAGGTTACAGCCCTCTCTCCTCTCACCATGCACTTCACTGATAGAGGTTACAGCCCCTCTCTCCTCTCACATCACACTTCACTGATAGAGGTTACAGCCTCTCCTCTCACATCACACTTCACTGATAGAGGTTACAGCCCCTCTCTCCTCTCACCATGCACTTCACTGATAGAGGTTACAGCCCTCTCTCCTCTCACATCACACTTCACTGATAGAGGTTACAGCCCTCTCTCCTCTCACCATGCACTTCACTGATAGAGTTACAGCCCTCTCCTCTCACCATCACACTTCACTGATAGAGGTTACAGCCCTCTCTCCTCTCACATCACACTTCACTGATAGGTTACAGCCCTCTCTCCTCTCACATCACACTTCACTGATAGAGGTTACAGCCCTCTCTCCTCTCACATCACACTTCACTGATAGACGTTACAGCCTCTCTCCCTCACATCACACTTCACTGATAGAGTTTCGACCCTCTCTCCTCTCCCATCACACTTCACTGATAGAGGTTACAGCCCTCTCTCCTCTCACCATCACACTTCACTGATAGAGGTTACAGCCCTCTCTCCTCTCACATCACACTTCACTGATAGAGGTTACAGCCCTCTCCTCTCACCATCACACTTCACTGATAGAGGTTACAGCCCTCTCTCTCTCACATCACACTTCACTGATAGAGGTTACAGCCCTCTCTCCTCTCACCATGCACTTCACTGATAGAGGTTACAGCCCTCTCTCCTCTCACCATGCACTTCACTGATAGAGTTTACAGCCCTCTCTCCTCTCACATCACACTTCACTGATAGAGGTTACAGCCTCTCTCCCTCTCACCATGCACTTCACTGATAGAGGTTACAGCCCTCTCTCCTCTCACATCACTTCACTGATAGGGTTACAGCCCTCTCTCCTCTCACATCACACTTCACTGATAGAGGTTACAGCCCTCTCTCCTCTCACATCATCACTTCACTGATAGAGGTTACAGCCCTCTCCCTCTCACATCATGCACTTCACTGATAGAGGTTACAGCCCTCTCTCCTCTCACCATGCACTTCACTGATAGAGGTTACAGCCCTCTCTCCTCTCACCATGCACTTCACTGATAGAGGTTACAGCCCTCTCTCCTCTCACCATGCACTTCACTGATAGAGGTTACAGCCCTCTCTCCTCCACTCACACTTCACTGATAGAGGTTACAGCCCTCTCCTCACATCACACTTCACTGATAGAGGTTACAGCCCTCTCCTCTCACATCACAATTCACTGATAGAGGTTACAGCCCTCTCTCCTCTCACCATGCACTTCACTGATAGAGGTTACAGCCCTCTCTCCTCTCACCATCACACTTCACTGATAGAGGTTACAGCCCTCTCTCCTCTCACATCACACTTCACTGATAGAGGTTACAGCCCTCTCTCCTCTCACCATGCACTTCACTGATAGAGGTTACAGCCCTCTCTCCTCTCACATCACACTTCACTGATAGAGGTTACAGCCTCTCTCCTCTCACCATCACACTTCACTGATAGAGGTTACAGCCCTCTCTCCTCTCACATCACACTTCACTGATAGAGGTTACAGCCTCTCTCCTCTCACCATACACTTCACTGATAGAGTTACAGCCCTCTCTCCTCTCACATCACACTTCACTGATAGAGAGTTACAGCCCTCTCTCCTCTCACCATCACACTTCACTGATAGAGGTTACAGCCCTCTCTCCTCTCACATCACACTTCACTGATAGAGGTTACAGCCCTCTCTCCTCTCACATCATGCACTTCACTGATAGAGGTTACAGCCCTCTCTTCCCTCTCACCATGCACTTCACTGATAGAGGTTACAGCCCTCTCTCCTCTCACATACTTCACTGATAGAGGTTACAGCCCTCTCTCCTCTCACATCACACTTCACTGATAGAGGTTACAGCCCTCTCTCCTCTCACCACACTTCACTGATAGAGGTTACAGCCCTCTCTCCTCTCACATCACACTTCACTGATAGAGGTTACAGCCCTCTCTCCTCTCACATCACACTTCACTGATAGAGGTTACAGCCCTCTCTCCTCTCACCATGCACTTCACTGATAGAGGTTACAGCCCTCTCTCCTCTCACCATGCACTTCACTGATAGAGGTTACAGCCTCTCTCCTCCAATCACACTTCACTGATAGAGGTTACAGCCTCCCTCCTCTACATCACACTTCACTGATAGAGGTTACAGCCTCCTCTCCTCTCACATCACACTTCACTGATAGAGGTTACAGCCCTCTCTCCTCTCACCACACTTCACTGATAGAGGTTACAGCCCTCTCTTCTCACATCACACTTCACTGATAGATTACAGCCCTCTCTCCTTCACCATACACTTCACTGATAGAGGTTACAGCCCTCTACCTCCTCTCACCATCATTTCACTGATAGAGGTTACAGCCCTCTCCTCTCACCATGCACTTCACTGATAGAGGTTACAGCCCTCTCTCCTCTCACCATGCACTTCACTGATAGAGGTTACAGCCGTCTCTCCTCTCACCAGCACTTCACTGATAGAGGTTACAGCCCTCTCTCCTCTCACATCACACTTCACTGATAGAGGTTACAGCCCTCTCTCCTCTCACCATGCACTTCACTGATAGAGTTACAGCCCCTCTCTCCTCTCACCAGCACTTCCCGATAGAGGTTTGAGCCCTCTCCTCCTCTTACCACGCACTTCACTGATAGAGGTTCAGCCCTCTCTCCTCCACATCACACTTCACTGATAGAGGTTACAGCCCTCTCTCCTCCCACCACACTTCACTGATAGAGTTACAGCCCTCTCTCCTCTCACCATCACTTCACTGATAGAGGTTACAGCCCTCTCTCCTCTCACCACACTTCACTGATAGAGTTACAGCCTCTCTCTCTCACATCACACTCACTCATAGAGGTTACAGCCCTCTCTCCTCTCACAGCACACTTCACCGATATTAACCATCTCTTCACCACTTCACTGATAGAGGTGCGCCTTCTATCACGCTTCACCGATAGAGGTTACGCCGTCTCTCTCACATACATGCATACTGACAGAGTGCTGTTAAGCCCTCCCTCTCCTCCTAACACAGACTCCACAGGTAGAGGTTACAGCCTCTCTCACACACATCACACTTCACTGACAGAGTTAGCAGCCCTCTTTCCTCCACATCACACTTCACCGATAGAGTTACAGCCTCTCTCTCCTCTCACATCACGCCTTCACTGATAGATACGCCCTTTCTCCTCTCACATCACACTTCACTGATAGAGGTTACAGCC
>NW_025550196.1:0-12185 GCF_905237065.1 Salmo salar | reverse complement strand
GGTATTTACACGGCCGGATAAAAAACGTACCCTATTTAATCTGGTTATTACTACTGCCCAGAAACTAGAATATGCATATAATTATTGGCTTTGGATAGAAAACACCCTAAAGTTTCTAAAACTGTTTGAATGGTGTCTGTGAGTATAACAGAACTCAAATGGCAGGTCAAAACCTGAGAGATTCCTTTACAGAAAGTGGCCTGTCTGACCATTTCTTGAACTTCTTTGCCATCTTTTTCTATTACAAAGGATCTCTGCTCTAACGTGACACTTCCTACGTATTCCATAGGCTCTCAGAGCCCGGGAAAAACCTGAATGTCGTCATTCCAGCCCCAGGCTGAAACACATTATCGCCTTTCTCAAGTGGCCGATCAAGGGACTGTGGGCTTAGGCGCGTGCACTGGCCGCCCCCGTCTTTGTGATTTTTCCTCTGTTTGCCGAAAAGGAGATTCCCGGTCTGAATATTATCGCTTTTTTATGAGATAAATTGCATAAAAATTGATTTTAAACAGCGGTTGACATGCTTCGAAGTACGGTAATGGAATAGTTAGAATTTTTTTGTCACAAATTGCGCCATGCGCACGACCCTGATTTACCATTTCGGATAGTTTCTGGAACGCACGAACAAAACGTCGCTATTCGGATATAACGATGGATTATTTGGGACCAAACCAACATTTGTTATTGAAGTAGCAGTCCTGGGAGTGCATTCTGACGAAGACAACAAAGGTAATAACATTTTTGTTATAGTAAATCTGATTTTGGTGAAGGCTAAACTTGCCGGGTGTCTAAATGGCTAGCCCGTCATGGCTGGGCTATGTACTTAGAATATTGCAAAATGTGCTTTCACCAAAAGCTATTTTAAAATCGGACATATCGAGTGCATAGAGGAGTTCTGTATCTATAATTCTTAAAATAATTGTTATGCTTTTGTGAACGTTTATCGTGAGTAATTTAGTAAATTGTTAGTAAATTCCCGGAAGTTTGCGGGGATATGCTAGTTCTGAACGTCACATGCTAATGTAAAAAGCTGTTTTTTGATATAAATATGAACTTGATTGAACAAAACATGCATGTATTGTATAACATAATGTCCTAGGTGTGTCATCTGATGAAGATCATCAAAGGTTAGTGCTGCATTTATATACTTTCAGAATACACTGTATAGAGGTCACTCTCACTCGAACCATAACAAAGAACAAAAATAAGGAGGCAGATGCTAAAATGTACTTCATTTAATTCTCAGAAAGAAGAAGAAAAAGCTACAAAGTGGTAAACCGAAAAAAGAGCCTATAGACCAATGTTTTGCCTTCATCAGTGCTGTAGACATGTTTATATTTAACTAGGCAAGTCAGTTAAGAACAAATTCTTATTTACAATGACGGCCTACCCCGGCCAACGCTGGGACAATTGTGCGCCACCCTATGGGACTCCCAATCACGGCCGGATGGGATGCAGTCTGGATTCAAACCAGGTACTGCAGTGACGCCTCTTGTACTGAGATGCCTTAGACCACTGCGCCACTTGGGAGTGGAGACATGTATATACGTTACTGGTGAACGGGGAGTCATCACGGCATATATTACACACAGAATGAGAGAAGAAGAAAATCAAAAAATGGACTGCTGGTGCATCTATCCCCCTTTTATCCCCCTCTCTCTATCTCTTCTTCCCCCTGTCTCCTGTTGTTCCTCCCTCTCTTCTTCCCCCTCTCTTCCTTCTGTTCCTCTCTTTCCCAACCTCTTTCTCATTCCGCCTCTATTCGCTCTCCCTCTCTCTCTCTAGGGTGAGTAGGCCCAATGGTTCGTGTTATGATGTGTATAGGTTAAATTGCTCCTAGATCTGTGGCTGATGGATGCCGTAAAAGACGATGTATCTCTCTAGCAGTGCTGCCATCTACAGGACAGACTGAGTTACTGCAGCTGTAGCAGTGCTGCCATCTATAGGACAGACTAAGTTACTGCAGCTGTTGCAGTGCTGCAACCTATAGGACATACTGAGTTACTCTAGCTGTAGCAGTGCTGCCATATACAGGACAGACTGAGTTACTACAGCACAACCCTACAGTCAGAGAGTACAACACCACCAACAACTATAGTCATTTGATTGACATATTTATTTAACAGGGACAATGCACATCAATTAACATTTCTGTAAATATGCCAGATTGAGACAACTGGCTATCTGTAGTCCCTGGTGCAGATATTATTTTTCACTTGCGGCATGTGTATACAACAATATCATCTGCATATTATATATCAACACCGTGACACATGAAGCATGTCCTTTATATATAAACAAAAGTGTAAAGGCCCTAAAACGGATCCTTGTGGGACCCCATTGTGCAGTTGCCAGACAATTAGACTTTCAGGTTGATTCTAACACTGTATTCTGTCAGATAAACTAATCCATCCATTTTAAAGCGTTGGGTGAGAAATTTAACCTCTTGGGGCTAGGTGGGACGCTAGCGTGCCACCCGTGGTGCACTCCATCAACAGCAGGTGCATTTCAAGAGCGGCAAATTTGAATCCAAATAAATGTCAAAATTCAAATTTTTCAAAAATACAACTATTTTACACCATTTGAAAGATAAACATCTCCTTAATCTAACCACGTTTTACGATTTCAAAAAGGTTTTACGGCGAAAGCATAAATTTAGAGTATGTTAGGACAGTACATTTACAAGAGTTGTGTGTAATGTTTTGTCAAGTCAAAGACAGGGTCACCAAAACCATAAAACCAGCTAAAATGATGCACTAACCTTTTACAATCTCCATCAGATGACACTCCTAGGACATTATGTTAGACAATGCATGCATTTTTAGTTCTATCAAGTTCACATTTATATCCAAAAACAGCGTTTTACTATGGCATTGATGTTGAGGAAATCGTTTCCCTCCAATAACCGGCAGTCAAGTCAGCACCACAAATTAAATAATTAAAATTAGAAAACATTGGTAAAATATTATATTGTCATTTAAAGAATTATAGATTTACATCTCTTGAACTCAATCAACTTGCCAGATTTAAAAATAACCTTACTGGGAAATCACACTTTGCAATAATCTGAGCACTGCGCCCAGAAAAATACGCGTTGCGATACAGACTAGACGTCATGTTGGGGAGATCTAAAATCGAAAATACTATGTAAATAATCCATTACCTTTGATTCTCTTCATCAGATGTCACTTCCAGGTATCACAGGTCCATAACGAATGAAGTTTTGTTCAAAAAAGCTCATCATTTATGTCCAAAAATCTCCGTCTCGTTAGCACATGATGTAAGCCAGCCGGACTTCTCGTCATGAACGAGGGGAAAAATATATTTCCGTTCGTTCAAACATGTCAAACGTTGTATAGCATAAATCATTAGGGCCTTTTTAACCAGAACATGAATAATATTCAAGGTGGACGAATGCATACTCTTTTATAACGTATTGGAACGAGGGTACCCAACATGAACTCGCGCGCCAGGTGTCTAATGGGACATCATCGTTCCATGGCTCTTGTTCGGTCAGATCTCCCTCCAGAAGACTCCAAAACACTTTGTAAAGGCTGGTGACATCTAGTGGAAGCAATAGGAAGTGCCAAAATATTCCTAAGCCCCTGTGTTTTCAATGGGATAGGTTTAAAGTCAATACAACACATCAGGTATCCACTTCCTGTCAGAAAATGTCTCAGGGTTTTGCCTGCCAAATGAGTTCTGTTATACTCACAGACACCATTCAAACAGTTTTAGAAACTTTAGAGTGTTTTCTATCCATATATAATAAGTATATGCATATTCTAGTTACTGGGTAGGATTAGTAACCAGATTAAATCGGGTACATTTTTTTTATCCAGACGTGCAAATGCTGCCCCCTAGACCCAACAGGTTAACTTTGCTAGATTAGAGAGTAGTATTCTGTGATTTACAGTACCAAATGCTTTTAGCAAATATATAAAACACAGCTCCTACCACTTCCCCTTTGTCAAATTTTTAAATATATCAAGAACACTTTATCAAAACCATAGACATCTTTGGCTTTAGAGGTTTTAGAGTTTTTTTTATATAACACATACAGTATTTTAATTGTTTGACAGCCGCCGTTTAAATATAAGGTAACCTTTTATTTGTTTAGGTCACAGACAGGCTTTGGTGTGAATAATCATTATATAGTCAGCTAAATCCTATATACTCCCTGATTACACAGGACAGATAAAGACATGATTGATTGAAAGATTGAGGGGAGAAAGATGCACTGAGTACAACCTAGGGGATAACATATTCCAATGATTCCCCTTGTTTTCAACGTGGTTCCTGGTGAGCTGTACAGACAACAGTCCCACTGCCTGTAATGAATTTACTACAGTGCGTTGTGAGGGGTACATTATAAAGAGATGTAAAAGAACCATAGGTATAGGACTGCTGAACTCTGGACAGAAAAGGTAGAAAAGAGATGCACACTCTGACTGTAGAGTGGATTAGAGTGCACTGTGGGCGTGGAAGGTTTGTGTGTTGTGGCTTTGAAAGGTTTGTATTTTTCACACTTGTCCCCGGTCAGGTGAGGGTCACAGGTGAGGTTGTACAGGAAATAAAAGACCTCCCCACTGTTGTTACACCAGCGTTCGTGTTTCCCCTGCTCGAGGTCGAAGGTACAGTCACTCAGGTTGTCATCTTTATCCACAGGATCGTAATCCCAGACCACCACATTTAGACTCAGGTCTTTGTCAAAGGGACCCATGTCAAAGGTAGCATTCCAGACAGGATTATTGGATGGAATCACATCGGTCTGATGGGTCTTGGAACCGTAGGTGACCACAGCGTACCTGTAGCAGGTGGAGAAACAGGACGTTGGAAAGATTCAAATACTATGACATGCCACAAGAGGAGGATCAAACTCATTCCATGGAGGACCTAGTCTATACTGGTTTTAGTTTATGTTCCTTTCAATTAAGACTAAAGACAACCAGGTGAGGGGATTTCCTTACTAATTAGTGACCTTAATTCATCAATCAAGTACAAGGGAGGAGAGAAAACCCGTAGACACTCAGCCCTCCGTGGAATGAGAGAGGAGGGCCTACTCCAGTTGGCACATATTGCTTGGGTGCATCCCAAATTGATCCCTATTCCCTACATAGTGTAGAAATCTTTTGAGTTCAATATAGAAGCCTTTACACAGAGGATTCTACATGAAACCAAAAAGGGTTCTACCTGGAACCAAAAAGGGTTCTCCTATGGGGTCAGCAGAGTAACCCTTTTGGAACCCTTTCTTCTAAGAGTGTAGTGCACTCTATAGAGAATAAAAGGCTTGTAACGGAAAATTATTACGCTTGTTTGAGCATCAAGATTAGTAAAGTTTGCTTTTTATCTTACATTTTCAGAGTGGTTAAACCCAAACCCAAATACATATTTTTTGTTCAAAATTCATATTTTTCGTTGTGCTCATTGGGAAGGGGTTCCAGATAGCTATCTGCACGTTCTGCTCAGTGCTCCAGCCTCCAGCACTTCTGTTGAAAAAAGTTAGCTCCACCCAACCTTTCAAAAGCCATTCAAATGAATTCCGCCCCTTGAGCAGATCTGCCTCGAAAACACTATTGAGAAAGCAAAACACAGATGTTCAGCCGGCTAATACTGCCGTGAACGCCTCACAAGGCAGAGTTGACAAACCAGACAGGGTTTGGGGTTTAGCAAGTCAATGGGAGAAGTGAAAAAAATCATTCTTAAGTTGTTAATTTTCTCGAACTCTAAAGGCAAAACCTAGATGTGAGACAATGTCTTAAAAATGCGCTTTCAATCTTTTGTATAATTTCAGCCGGTAGTTTTCAAAGTGGAGCTCACGAGCCAAAAGTGGTCTCAGTTTTTTCTGTACTAAGTCATCAAATGGTGTACTACGTCATCAAATTGTGTATTATGTCATCAAATTGTGTACTACGTCATCCATTTTGTATGATATGTTACGAATCCAGTTGTACTACATTTTGCAGATTTGTTGTGCTCAAGGTCCTGGAGTGCATATTTAAGTAGCTGAAACTGTCATTACTACAAACGTTACTTTCACCCAAAAACACGTTATATCAAAGGAGTAACTTTGCTTTGACGGCCTTTACATTTACATTTTGGAGCAACGTGACCGTTAGTACTGACGACGTATTTCTGAGCAACAATTATGGTAACTAACGTCGCCATGACATCGCCTGCAAGCATGGTCAGGGATGCAGGTTGATTGTTGGGATGATTCATGTCCTTGAGGTAGAACTGAGCAATTTCCACTACAATTTCCACCAAAATTGGCTATATTGTAAAAAAAAAAAAAAAATGTTAATTTAAGGTTAGGGCTAGGCGTTAGGTTTAGCAGTGTGGTTAAGGTTAGGTTTAAAATCAGATTTGATGACTTTGTGGCGGTGGCAGCTAGTGACCAGTCTGCAGGGCTGTCTCCAGAACAAGATGAATGAACAAAAATGATAACCTGCATCAGGGATTTATATTGAAAAAGCTGTTATAGGCCTCATTATTTAAATTATTTTTGTAAACGGCAATAAACTTTTTGCTCGACAGATGGGTAAAAAACTGTGTTTACCACTACACCTCTGCAGAGAACTGAACAGTTTACCTGTGTTAAGCCTCGACTACACCTCTGCAGAGAACTGAACAGTTTACCTGTGTCAAGCCTCGACTACACCTCTGCAGAGAACTGAACAGTTTACCTGTGTTAAGCCTCGACTACACCTCTGCAGAGAACTGAACAGTTTACCTGTGTTAAGCCTCGACTATACCTCTGCAGAGAACTGAACAGTTTACCTGTGTCAAGCCTCGACTACACCTCTGCAGAGAACTGAACAGTTTACCTGTGTTAAGCCTCGACTACACCTCTGCAGAGAACTGAACAGTTTACCTGTGTTAAGCCTCGACTACACCTCTGCAGAGAACTGAACAGTTTACCTGTGTTAAGCCTCGACTACACCTTTGCAGAGAACTGAACAGTTTACCTGTGTCAAGCCTCGACTACACCTCTGCAGAGAACTGAACAGTTTACCTGTGTCAAGCCTCGACTACACCTCTGCAGAGAACTGAACAGTTTACCTGTGTTAAGCCTCGACTACACCTTTGCAGAGAACTGAACAGTTTACCTGTGTTAAGCCTCGACTACACCTTTGCAGAGAACTGAAATTGTGCAGTAACATAACATACGCTTCAGTGTCTCCCGCTATCCATTGGTAGTCTCCCCACAGTCCCCAGGCTCTGACCACCGTCACCACCAGTCTTCCCTGTGAGACCTTCCTGAGGCAGCAGTTTGAGTCCCGTCTAGAGTAAGGATCCCCACAGGACAGTTCCCGGTGAACTTCGGGAGGGCATTCTCCTTCAGGTAATCCTGGACAGCCTCCTTTGTATTTTTGAACCAAATGTTAGCATATTAATTGATATATAACATATAACCTAAGATCCCGATTTTAGGTTTTATTTATGCATCCTGTGACAAGAATATTCAATAAACAAACCCACCTGAGGTAACAGAACTATATAACAAACAACGTTCATCAGGTTACGTCAAACTTCTGGGTTTTCTTCTCCAAAGTTCAAACTCTTTGGAATCTCTGGCCGATAACAATAGAAATTGATAGAATATTATAGCCTTGATATGTATCATGTATATGTACAAATCTTAACCTACCATGTTAGCTAGGTAGGTAAATTAGGCTAACCAGATATCATAAACCCTGTTTATACCTAGTTCTAACATGTGTGCTTTGTCCTGGTCTTGTCCACATTCAAGTGCCCACATATTTAGAAAGATGCGTTGTGATCTGATTGTGATCTTCCTGACCACCTCTGGAGGTAGTCAGACACTCATTGTGCATGGTAAGCTTACAAGTACAGACGAATCTGGACATCGAAATATGTACATAATTTGCATAAAAGGAAAGACCAGGAAATCTGGTCACAATTCTTGTCAAGTGCTTCATTCTATAGCTAGAGGACTCCTGATATCTCCAGGAGGGAGAAGTAGAATTCTTTCCCTTATTAATCTGTTGTTGACTGGTACTGTCTTTGTCCTAGCTAGGGCCATCTAGCTAGGGCCATGCCTGTCTTCCCAATAGCCTACTTGGTGTGTGAACTGCTGACTGCTCATAACTTGCAGATAGTTGTTGAAACGTCAACCAGGATTAAGTGGGAGGGCAACTTGCGACTTGTTTTGGTAATCAGTGGCTGTATTGGAGGGGACTGGTTTCTCCTCTCCTTGGCATTCATCAATTAGTACTTCAGTCTCCCATGGTTTCTCAGCGGCAGCTGTAAGCGGTGAATGTGTCAGTGGTGGTCTCGTCGGTAAAACGAAGACTGTCGCCAAAATGAAGACGGTTCTGACAAATTGTTCTGCAGAGTTCTTCGAGGAAGGAAACAGAGGAAGGCTCTCTCACTTAAAATGGCACCGAAGGGGATGGCTGCCGTTTTACGGGCTCCTAACCAACTGTGCTATTTTGTTTGTTTTTTTGCATTGTTTGTAACTCATTTTGTATATAACATTGCATCTACCATCTCTTATGACCAAAAAGAGCTTCTGGACATCAGAACAGCGATTACTCACCCCGAACTGGACAACGATATTATATTTAATGAGTCCGACGCTAAGGATATATTGCTTTGTCAAGAACAGACCCAAATTCCAGTCATCCGCGTGAAGAAAAGACGGAGAAAAACGGGGAGGAGTGCGGGGTATTATGAGAATTCGCCGGGGTTTAGGTAAACCACCACTACCCTCCGTGATTAAATAAACTAGATGGTCTACGATTAAGACTATCCTACCATTAAAAACTGCAATATCTTATGTTTCACCAAGTCGTGACTGAACGACGACATGGATAATATAAAGCTGGCTCAGTTTTTCGTGCATCAGCAGGACAGAGCAGCTACGTCTGGTAAGAGGAGGGGTGGGGGGTGTGTGTCTATTTGTCAATAACTGCTGGTGCTATATGTTTAATGTTAAAGAAGTCTGAGGTATTGCTCGCTTGAGGTAGAATACCTCATCTATATTATTCGTAGCCGTCTATTTACCATCACAAACCGATGCTGGCACTAAGACTGTACTCAATGAGCTGTATAAGGCCATAAGCAAACAAGAAAATGCTCATCCAAAAGCGGCGCTCCTAGTGTCCGGGGACTTTAATGCAGGGAAACTAAAATCTGTTTTATCTCATTTCTACCAGCATGTCACATGTGCAACCAGAGGAAAAAAAACTCTAGACCACCTTTACTCCACACACAAAGATGCATACAAAGCTCTCCCTCGCCCTCCATTTGGCAAATCTGACAATAATTCTATCCTCCTGATTCCTGCTTACAAGCAAAAACTAAAGCAGGAAGTACCAGTGACTCGCTCAATACGGAAGTGGTCAGATGACACAGACGCTACGCTACAGGATTGTTTTGCTAGCACAGACTGGAATATGTTCCATGATTCATCCAATGGCATTGAGGATTATACCACCTCAGTCACCGGTTTCATCAATGAGTGCATCGACGACGTCGTCCCCACAATGACCACGTATTTCAACCAGAATCCATGGATTACAGACAACATCCGCACCGAGATAAAGGCTAAAGCTGCGGCATTCAAGGCGCGGGACCCTGATCCGACAGCTTGTAAGAAATCCCGCTATGCCCTCAGACAAACCATCCAACAGGCAAAGTGTCAATACAGAACTAAGATTCAGTCCTACTACGCCGGCTCTGATGCTCGTCTGATGTGGCAGGGCTTGCAAACTATTACAGACTACAAATGGGAACCCAGCCACGAGCTGCCCAATGAACAAGCCTAACAGACACGCAAAATTCCTTTTATGCTTGCTTCGAGGAAGCAACACTGAAGCATGCATGCTAGCACCAGCTGTTCGACTGTGTCATCACGCTGTGTGAACACACTCTCTCAACATTCACAAAGCCTCAGGGCCAGATGGATTACCAGGATGTGTACTCAAAGCATGCACAGACCAACTGGCACATGTCTTCATTGACATTTTCAACCTCACCCCTGACTGAGACTGTAATTCCACATGTTTCCAAACACCATACGGCCAGGTCTCAGGCCTACCACTGTTGTGTTATCGGCAAACTTAATGACGGTGTTGGTGTCGTGCCTGGACGTGCAGTCATTAGTGAACAGGGAGTACAGGAGAGGACTGAACATGCACCCCTGAGGGGGCCCTTCGTGTTGAGGTTCAATGTGGCGGATATGTTGTTAGCTACCCTTACCACCTGGGAGCCGCTATGTCAGGAAGTCCAGGATCCAGTTGCAGAGGGAGGTGTTTAGTCCCAGGGTCCTTAGCTTATTGATGAGCTTTGAGGGCACAATAGTGCAATGATGAGCTGTAGTCAATGAATAGCATTCTCACATAGGTGTTCCTTTTGTTCAGGTGGGAATGGGCCGTGTTGAGTGCAATAGAGATTGCATCATCTGTGGATCTGTTAGGGCGGTATGCAAATTGGAGTTGGTCTAGGGGTTTCTGGGACAGTGGTGTTGATGTGAGCCATGACCAGCCTTTCAAAGCACTTCATGGCTACATAAATGACTGCTACGGGTTGGTTGTCATTTAAGCAGGTTACCTTAGTGTTCTTGGGCACAAGGACTATGGTGGTCTGCTTAAAACATGTTGGTATTACAGACTCAGACAGGGAGAGGTTGAAAATGTCAGTGAAGACACTTGCCAGTTGGCAAGCGCACGCTCACAGTACACGTCCTGGTAATCCGTCTGGCCCTGCAGCCTTGTGAATGTTGACCTGTTTAAAGGTCTTACTCACATTGGCTGCGGAGAGTATGATCACACAGTCTTCCGGAACAGCTGTTGCTCTCATGCATGTTTCAGTGTTATTTGCCAAGAAGCGAGCATAGAAGTAGTTTAGCTCGTCTGGTAGGCTCGTGTCACTGGGCAGCTCTCAGCTGTGCTTCCCTTTGGAGTCTGTAATGGTTTGCAAGCCCTGCCACATCCGACTAGCGTCAGCACCGGTGTTGTACGATTATATCTTAGTCCTGTATTGATGCTTTGCCTGTTTGGTTTGTCGGATGGCACTGCGAGATTTGTTATAAGCTTCCGGGTTAGATTTCTGCTCCTTGAAAGCAACAGTTCTAGCCTTTAGCTCAGTGCGGATGTTGCCTGTAATCCATGGCTTCTGGTTGGGGTATGTACGTATGGTCACTGTGGGGACGACGTCATCGATGCACTTATTGATGAAGCCAGTGACTGATGTGGTGTACTCCTCAATACCATCGGATGAATCCCGGAACATATTCCAGTCTGTGCTTGCAAAACAGTCCTGTAGATTAGCACCTGCTTCATCTGACCACTTTTTTATTGATCGAGTCACTGGTGCTTACTGCTTTCATTTTTGCTTGTAAGCAGGAATCAGGAGGATAGAATTGTGGTCAGATTTGCCAAATGGAGGCGTGGGAGAGCTTTTGTATGGCTTTCTCTGTTTGTGGAGTAAAGGTGGTCTAGAGTTTTTTTCCCCTCTGGTTGCATATTTAATATGCTGATATCAATTTGGTAAGACGGGTTGAAGTTTTCCTACATTAAAGTCCCCGGCTACTAGGAGCGCCTCCTCTGGGTTTGCTTATGGCGGAATACAGCTCATTCAGTGCGTCTTAATGACAGCATCAGTCTGTGGTGGTATATAGACAGCTACGAAAAATACAGATGAAAACTCTCTAGGTCGATAGTGTGGTCTACAGCTCATCATGAGATACTCTACCTCAGGCTAGCAAAACCTTGATACTTCCTTAGATATCGTGCACCAGCTGTTATTTACAAAAAACATAGCCCGCCGCCCCTTGTCTTACCAGACGCCGCTGTTCTATCATGTCGATACAGCGTATAGCCATCCAGCTGTATGTTGATAATTTAGTCATTCAGCCACAACTCCGTGAAGCATAAGATATTACAGTTCTGAATGTCCCGTTGGTAGTTTAATCTTCCGCGTAGGTTGTCTATTTTATGTTCCAAAGATTGTACGCTTGCTAGCAGAATGGAAGGAAATGGGGGGTTTATTCATCGCCTACGAATTCTCAGAAGGCAGCCTGCCCTCTGGCCCCTTTTACTCCGCCTTCTCTTCACACAAAAAACAGGGATCCGGGCCTGTTCCCGGGAGAGCAGTATATCATTCACATCGGGATCATTGGACTTGTTAAAGGAAAAAAAGGATTCTGCCAGTCCGTG
>NW_025550195.1:0-9336 GCF_905237065.1 Salmo salar | reverse complement strand
TCTCTCTCTCTCTCTCTCTCTCTCTCTCTCTCTCTCTCTCTCTCTGTTAATTGAAATGCATTCCAGGTGACTACCTCATGAAGCTGGTTGAGAGAATGCCAAAAGTGTGCAAAGCTGTCATCAAGGCAAAGGGTGGCTACTTTGAATAATCTCAAATATAAAATATATTTTGATTTGCTTAACACTTTTTTGGTTACTACATGATTCCATATGTATTATTTCATAGTTTTGATGTCTTCATTATTATTCTACAATGTAGAAAATAGTAAAAATAAAGAAAAACCCTTGAATGAGTAGGTGTCCAAACTGGTACTATAAGTCCGAAGTTCTGTATGTCTGTTTGAAGTGTATGCAAATCGATTATACAAGTGGTTAGGCATTTTCAACACACAAATGTTTCTTAAAAAGACTGGAAGAGAAGTAGTCAGTTTCTCCTCAACCCTCAACCATGAGACTATCATGTTGTTGATTGCTAGATCTTCCTTTGCTGTACCTGACCATATTACCAGACAGTAATCAAGACGAGACAAGATCAAAGCCTGAACAACAAGTACAGTTGATCTTTGTGTCAAAAACACATTTTTTATAACAGATATACCTCTTCCTATCTTCACAACAACTTTGTCAACATGATAACTGACCATCCAATGTTCCTCCGAGGAGTTCAGCTACTTCAACTTGTTCAATGTTCCTCCGAGGAGTTCAGCTACTTCAACTTGTTCAATGTTCCTCCTAGGAGTTCAGCTACTTCAACTTGTTCAATGTTCCTCCGAGGAGTTCAGCTACTTCAACTTGTTCAATGTTCCTCCAAGGAGTTCAGCTACTTCAACTTGTTCAATGTTCCTCCGAGGAGTTCAGCTACTTCAACTTGTTCAATGTTCCTCCTAGGAGTTCAGCTACTTCAACTTGTTCAATGTTCCTCCGAGGAGTTCAGCTACTTCGACTTGTTCAATGTTCCTCCTAGGAGTTCAGCTACTTCAACTTGTTCAATGTTCCTCCGAGGAGTTCAGCTACTTCGACTTGTTCAATGTTCCTCCTAGGAGTTCAGCTACTTCAACTTGTTCAATGTTCCTCCGAGGAGTTCAGCTACTTCAACTTGTTCAATGTTCCTCCGAGGAGTTCAGCTACTTCAACTTGTTCAATGTTCCTCCGAGGAGTTCAGCTACTTCAACTTGTTCAATGTTCCTCCGAGGAGTTCAGCTACTTCAACTTGTTCAATGTTCCTCCGAGGAGTTCAGCTACTTCAACTTGTTCAATGTTCCTCCGAGGAGTTCAGCTACTTCAACTTGTTCAATGTTCCTCCGAGGAGTTCAGCTACTTCAACTTGTTCAATGTTCCTCCTAGGAGTTCAGCTACTTCAACTTGTTCAATATTCCTCCGAGGAGTTCAGCTACTTCAACTTGTTCAATGTTCCTCCTAGGAGTTCAGCTACTTCAACTTGTTCAATGTTCCTCCTAGGAGTTCAGCTACTTCAACTTGTTCAATGTTCCTCCGAGGAGTTCAGCTACTTCAACTTGTTCAATGTTCCTCCTAGGAGTTCAGCTACTTCAACTTGTTCAATGTTCCTCCGAGGAGTTCAGCTACTTCAACTTGTTCAATGTTCCTCCGAGGAGTTCAGCTACTTCAACTTGTTCAATGTTCCTCCTAGGAGTTCAGCTACTTCAACTTGTTCAATGTTCCTCCGAGGAGTTCAGCTACTTCAACTTGTTCAATGTTCCTCCGAGGAGTTCAGCTACTTCAACTTGTTCAATGTTCCTCCTAGGAGTTCAGCTACTTCAACTTGTTCAATGTTCCTCCTAGGAGTTCAGCTACTTCAACTTGTTCAATGTTCCACCTAGGAGTTCAGCTACTTCAACTTGTTCAATGTTCCTCCGAGGAGTTCAGCTACTTCAACTTGTTCAATGTTCCTCCTAGGAGTTCAGCTACTTCAACTTGTTCAATGTTCCTCCGAGGAGTTCAGCTACTTCAACTTGTTCAATGTTCCTCCGAGGAGTTCAGCTACTTCAACTTGTTCAATGTTCCTCCGAAGAGTTCAGCTACTTCAACTTGTTCAATGTTCCTCCTAGGAGTTCAGCTACTTCAACTTGTTCAATGTTCCTCCGAGGAGTTCAGCTACTTCAACTTGTTCAATGTTCCTCCTAGGAGTTCAGCTACTTCAACTTGTTCAATGTTCCTCCGAGGAGTTCAGCTACTTCAACTTGTTCAATGTTCCTCCTAGGAGTTCAGCTACTTCAACTTGTTCAATGTTCCTCCGAGGAGGTCAGCTACTTCAACTTGTTCAATGTTCCTCCGAGGAGTTCAGCTACTTCAACTTGTTCAATGTTCACAGCCGTTGTGTACATCTCCAGTTGAAGTTTAGGTCAATAATTTCTTTTTTTTTACCAGATACAATGCTTTTGATTTTAGGTGTATTTAAGACCAGTTTATCGTTAACTTATTACCCGATCTGACGCTGACTGTACCTCCTTGCTAAGCGTTTCAGTGAGCTCTCTGGCTGAAGGTGCTGATGTGTGCAATCATTAGCATACATAGTAATTTGAGCTTCATGTGTTGACTGTGTTCTACTGTAGGAGTAGTTAGATGATAGACAACACCTACCTCCTAATGTGTTGACTGTGTTCTACTGTAGGAGTAGTTAGTAGTTACACCTACCTCCTAATGTGTTGACTGTGTTCTACTGTAGAAGTAGTTAGATGATAGACTACACCTACCTCCTAATGTGTTGACTGTGTTCTACTGTAGGAGTAGTTAGTAGTTACACCTACCTCCTAATGTGTTGACTGTGTTCTACTGTAGGAGTAGTTAGATGATAGACTACACCTACCTCCTAATGTGTTGACTGTGTTCTACTGTAGGAGTATTTAGTAGTTACACCTACCTCCTAATGTGTTGACTGTGTTCTACTGTAGGAGTAGTTAGATGATAGACTACACCTACCTCCTAATGTGTTGACTGTGTTATACTGTAGGAGTAGTTAGATGATAGACTACACCTACCTCCTAATGTGTTGACTGTGTTCTACTGTAGGAGTAGTTAGATGATAGACTACACCTACCTCCCTAATGTATTGACTGTATTCTACTGTAGGAGTAGTTAGATGATAGACTACACCTACCTCCTAATGTGTTGACTGTGTTCTACTGTAGGAGTAGTTAGATGATAGACTACACCTACCTCCTAATGTGTTGACTGTTTTCTACTGTAGGAGTAGTTAGATGATAGACTACACCTACCTCCTAATGTGTTGACTGTGTTCTACTGTAGGAGTAGTTAGTAGTTACACCTACCTCCTAATGTGTTGACTGTGTTCTACTGTAGGAGTAGTTAGATGCTAGAATACACCTACCTCCTAATGTGTTGACTGTGTTCTACTGTAGGAGTAGTTAGTAGTTACACCTACCTCCTAATGTGTTGACTGTGTTCTACTGTAGGAGTAGTTAGATGTTGGACTACACCTACCTCCTAATGTGTTGACTGTGTTCTACTGTAGGAGTAGTTAGATGTTGACTACACCTACCTCCTATGTGTTGACTGTGTTCTACTGTAGGAGTAGTTAGTAGTTACACCTACCTCCTAATGTGTTGACTGTGTTCTACTGTAGGAGTAGTTAGATGTTGGACTACACCTACCTCCTAATGTGTTGACTGTGTTCTACTGTAGGAGTAGTTAGATGTTGGACTACACCTACCTCCTATGTGTTGACTGTGTTCTACTGTAGGAGTAGTTAGTAGTTACACCTACCTCCTAATGTGTTGACTGTGTTCTACTGTAGGAGTAGTTAGATGTTGGACTACACCTACCTCCTAATGTGTTGACTGTGTTCTACTGTAGGAGTAGTTAGATGTTGGACTACACCTACCTCCTAATGTGTTGACTGTGTTCTACTGTAGGAGTAGTTACATGATAGACTACACCTACCTCCTAATGTGTTGACTGTATTCTACTGTAGGAGTAGTTAGATGTTGGACTACACCTACCTCCTAATGTGTTGACTGTTCCAGCCGAAGAACAACATTACATACTTATGTTCCTAAACTTCTATTTCTTCTTCTATGGCAGGTGAGTTTGAGCCTGGCTTCATCACTTTCCGAGCGATAAACGCTGAACGTGCAGCCTTGGCCATCTGCTCTGGGGTCAAACCCACTGGCTGCAACAATGAACACGTGAGTAAGGCTACGGCCACACAGAAATGTACAGATTTAGTTTTTCAATGGCAGTCATCAGTTGAGACAGACTACGTAACATGAAAGGCATCGTAATGTCTGTCAAAAGACTGTGGAATGCGATGACTATCGAGCAACAGTTGTTCCGCACATTGACATAACGTTTAGTCAATCTTTTTCTAAGGGCAGAAAGAATCTGATTGGCTTAGGGCAGACCAAGTCTGATTGGTTTCTTAAAGATCAATGGGTGGACTTTAACAGATGCACAACTTTTGAAAACATGGCGTCGGTTTGAACTGAGAATCTTGTAAGTAAACCTTTGTTACAAGTTGAAACATTTTGAAATGTATTATTGTGTTACAGTAGTCAAACAAATGTGACAATATATCTAAGATACAACTGGTTTCCTGACTTGAAGCAAAGTGTAAAATGTAGAAAATTACCAGCAACATGCTAAGCTAATCAGAGCAAGTTAGCTAGCTAAGCATTCACCAACCTCTTAGCTACTCATGTTGAATTAATAAATAGAGCTAACTAGCTAGCTAGCTAAGCATTCAGCTACCTCTTAGCTACTCATGTTGAATTAATAAATAGAGCTAACTAGTTAGCTAGCTAAGCATTCAGCAACCTATTAGCTGCTCATGTTGAATTAATAAATATAGCTAATTAGCTAGCTAGCTAAGCATTCAGCAACCTCTTAGCTACTCGTGTTGACTTAATAAATAGCACTAACTAGCTAGCTAGCTAAGCATTCAGCAATCTCTTAGCTACTCATGTTGACTTAATAAATAGAGCTAACTAACTAGCTAGCTAAGCATTCAGCAACCTCTTAGCTACTCAAGCTGAATTAATAAATAGAGCTAACTAGCTAGCTAGCTAAGCTTTCAGCTACCTCTTAACATTTAACATTTTTAACATTTAAGTCATTTAGCAGACGCTCTTATCCAGAGCGACTTACAAATTGGTGCATTCACCTTATAATATCCAGTGGAACAACCACTTACAATAGTGCATCTAAATCTTTTAAGGGGGTTAGAAGGATTACTTTATCCTATCCCAGGTATTCCTTAAAGAGGTGGGGTTTCAGGTGTCTCCGGAAGGTGGTGATTGACTCCGCTGTCCTGGCGTCGTGAGGGAGCTTGTTCCACCATTGGGGTGCCAGAGCAGTGAACAGTTTTGACTGGGCTGAGCGGGAACTGTGCTTCCTCAGAGGTAGGGAGGCGAGCAGGCCAGAGGTGGATGAACGCAGTGCCCTTGTTTGGGTGTAGGGCCTGATCAGAGCCTGAAGGTACGGAGGTGCCGTTCCCCTCACAGCTCCGTAGGCAAGCACCATGGTCTTGTAGCGGATGCGAGCTTCGACTGGAAGCCAGTGGAGAGAGCGGAGGAGCGGGGTGACGTGAGAGAACTTGGGAAGGTTGAACACCAGACGGGCTGCGGCGTTCTGGATGAGTTGTAGGGGTTTAATGGCACAGGCAGGGAGCCCAGCCAACAACGAGTTGCAGTAATCCAGACGGGAGATGACAAGTGCCTGGATTAGGACCTGCGCCGCTTCCTGTGTGAGGCAGGGTCGTACTCTGCGAATGTTGTAGAGCATGAACCTACAGGATCGGGTCACCGCCTTGATGTTAGTGGAGAACGACAGGGTGTTGTCCAGGGTCACGCCGAGGCTCTTAGCACTCTGGGAGGAGGACACAAGGGAGTTGTCAACCGTGATGGCGAGATCATGGAACGGGCAGTCCTTCCCCGGGAGGAAGAGCAGCTCCGTCTTGCCGAGGTTCAGCTTGAGGTGGTGATCCGTCATTCCACACTGATATGTCTGCCAGACATGCAGAGATGCGATTCGCCACCTGGTTGTCAGAAGGGGAAAGGAGAAGATTAATTGTGTGTCATCTGCATAGCAATGATATGAGAGACCATGTGAGGATATGACAGAGCCAAGTGACTTGGTGTATAGCGAGAATAGGAGTGGGCCTAGAACAGAGCCCTGGAGGACACCAGTGGTGAGAGCACGTGGTGCGGAGACAGATTCTCGCCACGCCACCTGGTAGGAGCGACCTGTCAGGTAGGACGCAATCCAGCGTGGGCCGCGCCGGAGATGCCCAGCTCGGAGAGGGTGGAGAGGAGGATCTGATGGTTCACGGTATCAAAGGCAGCAAATAGGTCTAGAAGGATGAGAGCAGAGGAGAGAGAGTTAGCTTTAGCTGTGCGGAGAGCCTCCGTGACACAGAGAAGAGCAGTCTCAGTTGAATGCCCAGTCTTGAAACCTGACTGATTAGGATCAAGAAGGTCATTCTGAGAGAGATAGCAAGAGAGCTGGCCAAGGACGGCACGTTCAAGAGTTTTGGAGAGAAAGGAAAGAAGGGATACTGGTCTGTAGTTGTTGACATCGGAGGGATCGAGTGTAGGTTTTTTCAGAAGGGGTGCAACTCTCGCTCTCTTGAAGACGGAAGGGACGTCGCCAGCGGTCAAGGATGAGTTGATGAGAGAGGTGAGGTAGGGGGAGAAGGTCTCCGGAAATGGTCTGGAGAAGAGAGGAGGGGATAGGGTCAAGTGGGCAGGTTGTTGGGCGGCCGGGCCGTCACAAGACGCGAGATTTCATCTGGAGAGAGAGGGAGAAAGAGGTCAAAGCACAGGGTAGGGCAGTGTGAGCAGGACCAGCGGTGTCGTTTGACTTAGCAACGAGGATCGGATGTCGTCAACCTTCTTTTCAAAATGGTTGACGAAGTCATCCGCAGAGAGGAGGAGGGGGGAGGGGAGGAGGATTCAGGAGGGAGGAGAAGGTAGCAAAGAGCTTCCTAGGGTTAGAGGCAGATGCTTGGAGTTTAGAGTGGTAGAAAGTGGCTTTAGCAGCAGAGACAGAAGAGGAAAATGTAGAGAGGAGGGAGTGAAAGGATGCCAGGTCCGCAGGGAGGCGAGTTTTCCTCCATTTCCGCTCGGCTGCCCGGAGCCCTGTTCTGTGAGCTCGCAGTGAGTCGTCGAGCCACGGAGCAGGAGGGGAGGACCGAGCCGGCCTGGAGGATAGGGGACAGAGGAAATCAAAGGATGCAGAGAGGGAGGAGAGGAGGGTTGAGGAGGCAGAATCAGGAGATAGGTTGGAGAAGGTTTGAGCAGAGGGAAGAGATGATAGGATGGAAGAGGAGAGAGTAGCGGGAGAGAGAGTGAAGGTTGGGACGGCGCAATACCATCCGAGTAGGGGCAGAGTGAGAAGTGTTGGATGAGAGCGAGAGGGAAAAGGATACAAGGTAGTGGTCGGAGACTTGGAGGGGAGTTGCAATAAGATTAGTGGAAGAACAGCATCTAGTAAAGATGAGGTCAAGCGTATTGCCTGCCTTGTGAGTAGGGGGAAGGTGAGAGGGTGAGGTCGAAAGAGGAGAGGAGTGGAAAGAAGGAGGCAGAGAGGAATGAGTCAAAGGTAGACGTGGGAGGTTAACCTGTTAGGGCTAGGGGCAGCATTTGCACGTCTGGATTAAAAAATGTACCCGATTTAATCTGGTTACTAATCCTACCCAGTAACTAGAATATGCATATACTTATTATATATGGATAGAAAACACTCTAAAGTTTCTAAAACTGTTTGAATGGTGTCTGTGAGTATAACAGAACTCATTTGGCAGGCAAAACCCTGAGACATTTTCTGACAGGAAGTGGATACCTGATGTGTTGTATTGACTTTAAACCTATCCCATTGAAAAACACAGGGGCTGAGGAATATTTTGGCACTTCCTATTGCTTCCACTAGATGTCACCAGCCTTTACAAAGTGTTTTGAGTCTTCTGGAGGGAGATCTGACCGAACAAGAGCCATGGAACGATGATGTCCCATTAGACACCTGGCGCGCGAGTTCATGTTGGGTACCCTCGTTCCAATACGTTATAAAAGAGTATGCATTCGTCCACCTTGAATATTATTCATGTTCTGGTTAAAAAGGCCCTAATGATTTATGCTATACAACGTTTGACATGTTTGAACGAACGGAAATATATTTTTTCCCTTGTTCATGACGAAAGTCCGGCTGGTTTAGATCATGTGCTAACAAGACGGAGATTTTTGGACATAAATGATGAGCTTTTTTGAACAAAACTACATTCGTTATGGACCTGTGATACCTGGAAGTGACATCTGATGAAGAGAATCAAAGGTAATGGATTATTTACATAGTATTTTCGATTTTAGATCTCCCCAACATGACGCTCTAGTCTGTATCGCAACGCCGTATTTTTCTGGGCGCAGTGCTCAGATTATTGCAAAGTGTGATTTCCCAGTAAGGTTATTTTTAAATCTGGCAAGTTGATTGCGTTCAAGAGATGTAAATCTATAATTCTTTAAATGACAATATAATATTTTACCAATGTTTTCTAATTTTAATTATTTAATTTGTGGTGTTGACTTGACTGCCGGTTATTGGAGGGAAACGATTTCCTCAACATCAATGCCATAGTAAAACGCTGTTTTTGGATATAAATATGAACTTGATAGAACTAAAAATGCATGCATTGTCTAACATAATGTCCTAGGAGTGTCATCTGATGGAGATTGTAAAAGGTTAGTGCATCATTTTAGCTGGTTTTATGGTTTTGGTGACCCTGTCTTTGAATTGACAAAACATTACACACAACTCTTGTAAATGTACTATCCTAACATACTCTAAATTTATGCTTTCGCCGTAAAACCTTTTTGAAATCGTAAAACGTGGTTAGATTAAGGAGATGTTTATCTTTCAAATGGTGTAAAATAGTTGTATTTTTGAAAAATTTGAATTTTGACATTTATTTGGATTCAAATTTGCCGCTCTTGAAATGCACCTGCTGTTGATGGAGTGCACCACGGGTGGCACGCTAGCGTCCCACCTAGCCCATAGAGGTTAAAGTCACCCAGAACTGTGAGAGGTGAGCCATCCTCAGGAAAGGAACTTATCAAGGCGTCAAGCTCATTGATGAACTCTCCAAGGGAACCTGGAGGGCGATAAATGATAAGGATGTTAAGCTTGAAAGGGCTGGTAACTGTGACAGCATGGAATTCAAATGAGGAGATAGACAGATGGGTCACGGGAGAAAGAGAGAATGTCCACTTGGGAGAGATGAGGATTCCAGTGCCACCACCCCGCTGGCTCGATGCTCTAGGGGTATGCGAGAACACGTAGTCAGACGAGGAGAGCAGTAGGAGTAGCAGTGTT
>NW_025550194.1:0-13396 GCF_905237065.1 Salmo salar | reverse complement strand
TTAAGAAGACAGAATGAAAAACACAGCAGATGAAATACAAAAGATTTGAACTGGAAGCCTGGTCAACAGTTTGGAAGACTGCTATGCTCACAAGTATAGCACAAACACTACATGAGGTTCAATCTTTCCAAGCACCATGGACAAGAACAATGGATATCCTCATTGTCATTGCCGCAGAAAGCAAAACTATTTTGTTATTGTGTAAGGCCCGCTGGTCTAGGGGTATGATTCTCGCTTAGGGTGCGAGAGGTCCCGGGTTCAAATCCCGGATGAGCCCTTTTGCAGATCTTTTAACAAGCTCAGACAGGCAGATCTCAGGCCACTGAGTCGCAAAACAGCCACCTCTTGGGCGCAGGACGAGGTGGCTGAATGGTTTAGGCGATGGACAGCTAATCTATTGTGATATTCACTAGCTGGCTCAATGTCGCACTTCATTTAGAAAACCTGCAAAAAGTAAGAGCAAATCGGACTTCCACGAAGATTGATTCCAATGTAATAGACTTGAAATTACACCCAGCCCCTAAAACTAGTGAATATGTCATGTTCTGCATTGGCCGGGAATCGAACCCGGGTCAACTGCTTGGAAGGCAGCTATGCTCACCACTATACCACCAATGCTATGTGAAGCTCGCCAGCAACATGGAGACATCGATTCATATCCTGACCGCCATTTTTGTGGAAAGTGAAAATTATTTGACCAAACGGATCGTTGGTGTTAGTGTACGATTATGGCTTAGGGTGCGAGAGGTCCCTGGTTAAAAAATCTATCATTTTAATCAGTACCTGTTACCTTCAGATTAGTCCCGTGACACTTGTGGGGGAACGTAGGGCAAAACTGAGAACATTGTGACAAGTGGGGTCACATTAGTTTGTTGCCCAAAGATTTTGGATTCTACAAACAGAAGTTGGCACATAAAGGGTTCCGACTTCAGACGGGTCCCCTGACACTTGTGGGGGACGTAGAGATAAATTGAGAACACCACCGTGTTCGTGAGGGTCTCCCCTTTCCAGGGAGTGGTCATACGAATTTGTAGGTCAAACGGTTCAGAAGCTACAGATGTTTTTGTGAGAAGACCGATTATAGGTATGTCTCATGGTTTGACTAACACCGCTCTAGCTCCACCACCTTTCATTGCAGATGTGGAGGTGTAACATAAACAGTTATGGAGGCTTGAGACAGATACGACACATCTCAATCTCTCAGTTGAAAACTGATCGATTTGAATGGGTATTTTTTACATTCGCTTACTTTGATTCACGTACTGATGCATCAGTCAACTCAAAATAAATGAGCTCCATTCTTTTTGAAGTTTTATTTTTTCAGTTTCTCTTTTAAAATATTAATTGATCTCATTTTGCTCAATATTCATTTGTCAACACTATCATCAGTTTGCTGTCGCGGCTTAAGAAGACAGAATGTGAAAAACACAGCAGATGAAATACAAAAGATTTGAACTGAAGCCTGGTCAACAGTTTGGAAGACTGCTATGCTCACAAGTATAGCACAAACACTCACATGAGGTTCAATCTTTCCAAGCACCATGGACAAGAACAATGGATATCCTCATTGTCATTGCCGCAGAAAGCAAAACTATTTTGTTATTGTGTAAGGCCCGCTGGTCTAGGGGTATGATTCTCGCTTAGGGTGCGAGAGGTCCCGGGTTCAAATCCCGGATGAGCCCTTTTGCAGATCTTTTAACAAGCTCAGACAGGCAGATCTCAGGCCACTGAGTCGCAAACAGCCACCTCTTGGGCGCAGGACGAGGTGGCTGAATGGTTTAGGCGATGGACAGCTAATCTATTGTGATATTCACTAGTTGGCTCAATGTCGCACTTCATTTAGAAAACCTGCAAAAAGTAAGAGCAAATCGACTTCCACGAAGATTGATTCCAAGGTAATACACTTGAAATTACACCCAGCCCCTAAAACCAGTGAATATGTCATGCTCTGCATTGGCCGGGAATCGAACCCGGGTCAACTGCTTGGAAGGCAGCTATGCTCACCACTATACCACCAATGCTATGTGAAGCTCGCTAGCAACATGGAGACATCGATTCATATCCTGACCGTCATTTTTGTGGAAAGTGAAAATTATTTGACCAAACGGATCGCTGGTGTTAGTGTACGATTATGGCTTAGGGTGCGAGAGGTCCCTGGTTAAAAAATCTATCATTTTAATCAGTACCTGTTACCTTCAGATTAGTCCCGTGACACTTGTGGGGAACGTAGGGCAAAACTGAGAACATTGTGACAAGTGGGGTCACATTAGTTTGTTGCCCAAAGATTTTGGATTCTACAAACAGAAGTTGGCACATAAAGGGTTCCGACTTCAGACGGGTCCCCTGACACTTGTGGGGGACGTAGAGATAAATTGAGAACACCACCGTGTTCGTGAGGGTCTCCCTTTCCAGGGAGTGGTCATACGAATTTGTAGGTCAAACGGTTCAGAAGCTACAGATGTTTTTGTGAGAAGACCGATTATAGGTATGTCTCATGGTTTGACTAACACCGCTCTAGCTCCACCACCTTTCATTGCAGATGTGGAGGTGTAACATAAACAGTTATGGAGGCTTGAGACAGATACGACACATCTCAATCTCTCAGTTGAAAACTGATCGATTTGAATGGGTATTTTTACATTCGCTTACTTTGATTCACGTACTGATGCATCAGTCAACTCAAAATAAATGAGCTCCATTCTTTTTGAAGTTTTATTTTTTCAGTTTCTCTTTTAAAATATTAATTGATCTCATTTTGCTCAATATTCATTTGTCAACACTCATCATCAGTTTGCTGTCGCGGCTTAAGAAGACAGAATGTGAAAAACACAGCAGATGAAATACAAAAGATTTGAACTGAAGCCTGGTCAACAGTTTGGAAGACTGCTATGCTCACAAGTATAGCACAAACACTCACATGAGGTTCAATCTTTCCAAGCACCATGGACAAGAACAATGGATATCCTCATTGTCATTGCCGCAGAAAGCAAAACTATTTTGTTATTGTGTAAGGCTCGTTGGTCTAGGGGTATGATTCTCGCTTAGGGTGTGAGAGGTCCTGGGTTCAAATCCCGGATGAGCCCTTTTGCAGATCTTTTAACAAGCTCAGACAGGCAGATCTCAGGCCACTGAGTCGCAAAACAGCCACCTCTTGGGCGCAGGACGAGGTGGCTGAATGGTTTAGGCGATGGACAGCTAATCTATTGTGATATTCACTAGTTGGCTCAATGTCGCACTTCATTTAGAAAACCTGCAAAAAGTAAGAGCAAATCGGACTTCCACGAAGATTGATTCCAATGTAATACACTTGAAATTACACCCAGCCCCTAAAACTAGTGAATATCTCATGCTCTGCATTGGCCGGGAATCGAACCCGGGTCAACTGCTTGGAAGGCAGCTATGCTCACCACTATACCACCAATGCTATGTGAAGCTCGCTAGCAACATGGAGACATCGATTCATATCCTGACCGCCATTTTTGTGGAAAGTGAAAATTATTTGACCAAACGGATCGCTGGTGTTAGTGTACGATTATGGCTTAGGTGCGAGAGGTCCCTGGTTAAAAAATCTATCATTTTAATCAGTACCTGTTACCTTCAGATTAGTCCCGTGACACTTGTGGGGAACGTAGGGCAAAACTGAGAACATTGTGACAAGTGGGGTCACATTAGTTTGTTGCCCAAAGATTTTGGATTCTACAAACAGAAGTTGGCACATAAAGGGTTCCGACTTCAGACGGGTCCCCTGACACTTGTGGGGGACGTAGAGATAAATTGAGAACACCACCGTGTTCGTGAGGGTCTCCCTTTCCAGGGAGTGGTCATACGAATTTGTAGGTCAAACGGTTCAGAAGCTACAGATGTTTTTGTGAGAAGACCGATTATAGGTATGTCTCATGGTTTGACTAACACCGCTCTAGCTCCACCACCTTTCATTGCAGATGTGGAGGTGTAACATAAACAGTTATGGAGGCTTGAGACAGATACGACACATCTCAATCTCTCTAGTTGAAAACTGATCGATTTGAATGGGTATTTTTACATTCGCTTACTTTGATTCACGTACTGATGCATCAGTCAACTCAAAATAAATGAGCTCCATTCTTTTTGAAGTTTTATTTTTCAGTTTCTCTTTTAAAATATTAATTGATCTCATTTTGCTCAATATTCATTTGTCAACACTCATCATCAGTTTGCTGTCGCGGCTTAAGAAGACAGAATGTGAAAAACACAGCAGATGAAATACAAAAGATTTGAACTGAAGCCTGGTCAACAGTTTGGAAGACTGCTATGCTCACAAGTATAGCACAAACACTCACATGAGGTTCAATCTTTCCAAGCACCATGGACAAGAACAATGGATATCCTCATTGTCATTGCCGCAGAAAGCAAAACTATTTTGTTATTGTGTAAGGCTCGCTGGTCTAGGGGTATGATTCTCGCTTAGGGTGCGAGAGGTCCCGGGTTCAAATCCCGGATGAGCCCTTTTGCAGATCTTTTAACAAGCTCAGACAGGCAGATCTCAGGCCACTGAGTCGCAAAACAGCCACCTCTTGGGCGCAGGACGAGGTGGCTGAATGGTTTAGGCGATGGACAGCTAATCTATTGTGATATTCACTAGTTGGCTCAATGTCGCACTTCATTTAGAAAACCTGCAAAAAGTAAGAGCAAATCGGACTTCCACGAAGATTGATTCCAATGTAATAGACTTGAAATTACACCCAGCCCCTAAAACTAGTGAATATGTCATGCTCTGCATTGGCCGGGAATCGAACCCGGGTCAACTGCTTGGAAGGCAGCTATGCTCACCACTATACCACCAATGCTATGTGAAGCTCGCTAGCAACATGGAGACATCGATTCATATCCTGACCGCCATTTTTGTGGAAAGTGAAAATTATTTGACCAAACGGATCGCTGGTGTTAGTGTACGATTATGGCTTAGGGTGCGAGAGGTCCCTGGTTAAAAAATCTATCATTTTAATCAGTACCTGTTACCTTCAGATTAGTCCCGTGACACTTGTGGGGAACGTAGGGCAAAACTGAGAACATTGTGACAAGTGGGGTCACATTAGTTTGTTGCCCAAAGATTTTGGATTCTACAAACAGAAGTTGGCACATAAAGGGTTCCGACTTCAGACGGGTCCCCTGACACTTGTGGGGGACGTAGAGATAAATTGAGAACACCACCGTGTTCGTGAGGGTCTCCCCTTTCCAGGGAGTGGTCATACGAATTTGTAGGTCAAACGGTTCAGAAGCTACAGATGTTTTTGTGAGAAGACCGATTATAGGTATGTCTCATGGTTTGACTAACACCGCTCTAGCTCCACCACCTTTCATTGCAGATGTGGAGGTGTAACATAAACAGTTATGGAGGCTTGAGACAGATACGACACATCTCAATCTCTCTAGTTGAAAACTGATCGATTTGAATGGGTATTTTTTACATTCGCTTACTTTGATTCACGTACTGATGCATCAGTCAACTCAAAATAAATGAGCTCCATTCTTTTTGAAGTTTTATTTTTTCAGTTTCTCTTTTAAAATATTAATTGATCTCATTTTGCTCAATATTCATTTGTCAACACTCATCATCAGTTTGCTGTCGCGGCTTAAGAAGACAGAATGTGAAAAACACAGCAGATGAAATACAAAAGATTTGAACTGAAGCCTGGTCAACAGTTTGGAAGACTGCTATGCTCACAAGTATAGCACAAACACTCACATGAGGTTCAATCTTTCCAAGCACCATGGACAAGAACAATGGATATCCTCATTGTCATTGCCGCAGAAAGCAAAACTATTTTGTTATTGTGTAAGGCCCGCTGGTCTAGGGGTATGATTCTCGCTTAGGGTGCGAGAGGTCCCGGGTTCAAATCCCGGATGAGCCCTTTTGCAGATCTTTTAACAAGCTCAGACAGGCAGATCTCAGGCCACTGAGTCGCAAAACAGCCACCTCTTGGGCGCAGGACGAGGTGGCTGAATGGTTTAGGCGATGGACAGCTAATCTATTGTGATATTCACTAGTTGGCTCAATGTCGCACTTCATTTAGAAAACCTGCAAAAAGTAAGAGCAAATCGTACTTCCACGAAGATTGATTCCAATGTAATAGACTTGAAATTACACCCAGCCCCTAAAACTAGTGAATATGTCATGCTCTGCATTGGCCGGGAATCGAACCCGGGTCAACTGCTTGGAAGGCAGCTATGCTCACCACTATACCACCAATGCTATGTGAAGCTCGCTAGCAACATGGAGACATCGATTCATATCCTGACCGCCATTTTTGTGGAAAGTGAAAATTATTTGACCAAACGGATCGCTGGTGTTAGTGTACGATTATGGCTTAGGGTGCGAGAGGTCCCTGGTTAAAAAATCTATCATTTTAATCAGTACCTGTTACCTTCAGATTAGTCCCGTGACACTTGTGGGGAACGTAGGGCAAAACTGAGAACATTGTGACAAGTGGGGTCACATTAGTTTGTTGCCCAAAGATTTTGGATTCTACAAACAGAAGTTGGCACATAAAGGGTTCCGACTTCAGACGGGTCCCCTGACACTTGTGGGGGACGTAGAGATAAATTGAGAACACCACCGTGTTCGTGAGGGTCTCCCCTTTCCAGGGAGTGGTCATACGAATTTGTAGGTCAAACGGTTCAGAAGCTACAGATGTTTTTGTGAGAAGACCGATTATAGGTATGTCTCATGGTTTGACTAACACCGCTCTAGCTCCACCACCTTTCATTGCAGATGTGGAGGTGTAACATAAACAGTTATGGAGGCTTGAGACAGATACGACACATCTCAATCTCTCTAGTTGAAAACTGATCGATTTGAATGGGTATTTTTTACATTCGTTTACTTTGATTCACGTACTGATGCATCAGTCAACTCAAAATAAATGAGCTCCATTCTTTTTGAAGTTTTATTTTTTCAGTTTCTCTTTTAAAATATTAATTGATCTCATTTTGCTCAATATTCATTTGTCAACACTATCATCAGTTTGCTGTCGCGGCTTAAGAAGACAGAATGTGAAAAACACAGCAGATGAAATACAAAAGATTTGAACTGAAGCCTGGTCAACAGTTTGGAAGACTGCTATGCTCACAAGTATAGCACAAACACTCACATGAGGTTCAATCTTTCCAAGCACCATGGACAAGAACAATGGATATCCTCATTGTCATTGCCGCAGAAAGCAAAACTATTTTGTTATTGTGTAAGGCCCGTTGGTCTAGGGGTATGATTCTCGCTTAGGGTGCGAGAGGTCCCGGGTTCAAATCCCGGATGAGCCCTTTTGCAGATCTTTTAACAAGCTCAGACAGGCAGATCTCAGGCCACTGAGTCGCAAACAGCCACCTCTTGGGCGCAGGACGAGGTGGCTGAATGGTTTAGGCGATGGACAGCTAATCTATTGTGATATTCACTAGTTGGCTCAATGTCGCACTTCATTTAGAAAACCTGCAAAAAGTAAGAGCAAATCGTACTTCCACGAAGATTGATTCCAATGTAATAGACTTGAAATTACACCCAGCCCCTAAAACTAGTGAATATGTCATGCTCTGCATTGGCCGGGAATCGACCCCGGTCAACTGCTTGGAAGGCAGCTATGCTCACCACTATACCACCAATGCTATGTGAAGCTCGCTAGCAACATGGAGACATCGATTCATATCCTGACCGTCATTTTTGTGGAAAGTGAAAATTATTTGACCAAACGGATCGTTGGTGTTAGTGTACGATTATGGCTTAGGGTGCGAGAGGTCCCTGGTTAAAAAATCTATCATTTTAATCAGTACCTGTTACCTTCAGATTAGTCCCGTGACACTTGTGGGGAACGTAGGGCAAAACTGAGAACATTGTGACAAGTGGGGTCACATTAGTTTGTTGCCCAAAGATTTTGGATTCTACAAACAGAAGTTGGCACATAAAGGGTTCCGACTTCAGACGGGTCCCCTGACACTTGTGGGGGACGTAGAGACAAATTGGGAACACCACCGTGTTCGTGAGGGCCTCCCCTTTCCGGGGAGTGGTCATACGAATTTGTAGGTCAAACGGTTCAGAAGCTGCAGATGTTTTTGTGAGAAGACCGATTATAGGTATGTCTCATGGTTTGACTAACACCGCTCTAGCTCCACCACCTTTCATTGCAGATGTGGAGGTGTAACATAAACAGTTATGGAGGCTTGAGACAGATACGACACATCTCAATCTCTCTAGTTGAAAACTGATCGATTTGAATGGGTATTTTTACATTCGCTTACTTTGATTCACGTACTGATGCATCAGTCAACTCAAAATAAATGAGCTCCATTCTTTTTGAAGTTTTATTTTTTCAGTTTCTCTTTTAAAATATTAATTGATCTCATTTTGCTCAATATTCATTTGTCAACACTCATCATCAGTTTGCTGTCGCGGTTAACCTGTTGGGTCTAGGGGGCAGCATTTGCACGTCTGGATAAAAAAAATGTACCCGATTTAATCTGGTTACTAATCCTACCCAGTAACTACAATATGCATATACTTATTATATATGGATAGAAAACACTCTAAAGTTTCCAAAACTGTTTGAATGGTGTCTGTGAGTATAACAGAACTCATTTGGCAGGCAAAACCCTGAGACATTTTCTGACAGGAAGTGGATACCTGATGTGTTGTATTGACTTTAAACCTATCCCATTGAAAAACACAGGGGTTTAGGAATATTTTGGCACTTCCTATTGCTTCCACTAGATGTCACCAGCCTTTACAAAGTGTTTTGAGTCTTCTGGAGGGGAGATCTGACCGAACAAGAGCCATGGAACGATGATGGCCCATTAGACACCTGGCGCTGAAGTTGATGTTGGGTACCCTCGTTCCCAATACGTTATAAAAGAGTATGCATTCCGTCCACCTTGAATATTATTCATGTTCTGGTTAAAAAAGGCCCTAATGATTTATGCTATACAACGTTTGACATGTTTGAACGAACGGAAATATATTTTTTCCCCTCGTTCATGACGAAAGTCCGGCTGGCTTACATCATGTGCTAACGAGACGGAGATTTTTGGACATAAATGATTAGCTTTTTTGAACAAAACTACATTCGTTATGGACCTGTGATACCTGGAAGTGACATCTGATGAAGAGAATCAAAGGTAATGGATTATTTACATAGTATTTTCGATTTTAGATCTCCCCAACATGACGTCTAGTCTGTATCGCAACGCGTATTTTTCTGGGCGCAGTGCTCAGATTATTGCAAAGTGTGATTTCCCAGTAAGGTTATTTTTAAATCTGGCAAGTTGATTGCGTTCAAAAGATGTAAATCTATAATTCTTTAAATGACAATATAATATTTTACCAATGTTTTCTAATTTTAATTATTTAATTTGTGACGCTGACTTGACTGCCGGTTATTGGAGGGAAACGATTTCCTCAACATCAATGCCATAGTAAAACGCTGTTTTTGGATATAAATATCAACTTGATAGAACTAAAAATGCATGCATTGTCTAACATAATGTCCTAGGAGTGTCATCTGATGGAGATTGTAAAAGGTTAGTGTATCATTTTAGCTGGTTTTATGGTTTTGGTGACCCTGTCTTTGACTTGACAAAACATTACACACAACTCTTGTAAATGTACTGTCCTAACATACTCTAAATTTATGCTTTCGCCGTAAAACCTTTTTGAAATCGTAAAACGTGGTTAGATTAAGGAGATGTTTATCTTTCAAATGGTGTAACATAGTTGTATTTTTGAAAAATTTGAATTTTGACATTTATTTGGATTCAAATTTGCCGCTCTTGAAATGCACCTGCTGTTGATGGAGTGCATCACGGTGGTACGCTAGCGTCCCCACCTGCCAGGGTGGACAGCTAATCTATTGTCATATTCACTAGTTGGCTCAATGTCGCACTTCATTTAGAAAACCTGCAAAAGTAAGAGCAAATCGTGACTTCCACGAAGATTGATTCCAATGTAGTAGACTTGAAATTACACCCAGCCCCTAAAACAAGTGAATATGTCATGCTTTCTGCATTGGCCGAATCGAACCCGGAGTCAACTGCTTGGAAGGCAGCTATGCTTCACCACTATACCACCAATGCTATGTGAAGCTCGCTAGCAACATGGAGACATCGATTCATATCCTGACCGTCATTTTTGTGGAAAGTGAAAATTATTTGACCAAACGGATCGTTGGTGTTAGTGTACGATTATGGCTTAGGGTGCGAGAGGTCCCTGGTTAAAAAATCTATCATTTTAATCAGTACCTGTTACCTTCAGATTAGTCCCGTGACACTTGTGGGGAACGTAGGGCAAAACTGAGAACATTGTGACAAGTGGGGTCACATTAGTTTGTTGCCCAAAGATTTTGGATTCTACAAACAGAAGTTGGCACATAAAGGGTTCCGACTTCAGACGTGTCCCCTGACACTTGTGGGGGACGTAGAGACAAATTGGGAACACCACCGTGTTCGTGAGGGCCTCCCTTTCCGGGAGTGGTCATACGAATTTGTAGGTCAAACGGTTCAGAAGCTGCAGATGTTTTGTGAGAAGACCGATTATAGGTATGTCTCATGGTTTGACTAACACCGCTCTAGCTCCACCACCTTTCATTGCAGATGTGGAGGTGTAACATAAACAGTTATGGAGGCTTGAGACAGATACGACACATCTCAATCTCTCTAGTTGAAAACTGATCGATTTGAATGGGTATTTTTTACATTCGTTTACTTTGATTCACGTACTGATGCATCAGTCAACTCAAAATAAATGAGCTCCATTCTTTTGAAGTTTTATTTTTCAGTTTCTCTTTTAAAATATTAATTGATCTCATTTTGCTCAATATTCATTTGTCAACACTCATCATCAGTTTGCTGTAGCGGCTTAAGAAGACAGAATGTGAAAAACACAGCAGATGAAATACAAAAGATTTGAACTGAAGCCTGTTCAACAGTTTGGAAGACTGCTATGCTCACAAGTATAGCAATCACAAACACTCACATGAGAGGTTCAATCTTTCCAAGCACCATGGACAAGAACAATGGATATCCTCATTGTCATTGCCGCAGAAAGCAAAACTATTTTGTTATTGTGTAAGGCTCGTTGGTCTAGGGGGTATAGATTCTGCGCTTGGGGTGCGAGAGGTCCGGGTTCAAATCCCGGATGAGCCCTTTTTACAGATCTTCTTAACAAGCTCAGACAGGCTTGATCTCAGGCCAACTGAGCGCAAACACGCCACCTCTTGGGCGCGGACGAGGTGGCTGAATGGTTTAGGCGATGGACAGCTAATCTGTTGTAGATATTCACTGGTTGGCTCAATGTCGCACTTCATTTAGAAAATCCTGCAAAAGTAAGAGCAAATCGTACTTCCACGAAGATTGATTCCAATGTAATAGACTTAAATTACACCCCCCCCTAAAACTAAGTAAATATGTCATGCTCTGCATTGGCGGGAATCGGTTCACTGCTTGAAGGCAGCTATGCTCACCCACTACTACCACAAATGCTATGTAGCTCGCTAGCAACATGTGGAACATCATTCATATCCGCTCATTTTTGTGGAAAGTAAAAATTATTTTGTCCAACGAGATCTGATTGGTGTTAGTGTCCGATTATGGCTTAAGTTCGCGAGGGGTCCCTGGTTAAAAAATCTATCATTTTAATCATACTGTTACCTTCAGATTTCCAACTACTTTGGACTGAAGTCAAACTACATTTTAAAAAGTCATTGTTTAGTTCCCAAATTATCACGAAGTTGTACATAGGTTTCCATTCATCAACTGACTAAACAAATAAACTGTTCTGTTTTTACAAATTTGTAAGGTCAAACGGTTCAAGCTGCAGATGTTTTTGTGAGAAGACCGATTATAGGTATGTCTCATGGTTTGACTAACACCGCTCTAGCTCCACCACCTTTACCATTGCAGATGTGGAGGTGCTAACATAAACAGTTATGGAGGCTAACAATCACACACATCTCAATCTCTCTAGTTGAATGATCTTTGAATGTATTTTTACATTAGATTTACTTTGATTCAACTACTGATGCATCAGTCAACTCAAAATAAATGAGCTCCATTCTTTTGAATTTTTTTTTTTCAGTTTTCTCTTTTAAAATTTTGATCTCATTTTGCTCAACGGCTTCATTTGTCTTCAACACTCATCATCAGTTTGCTTTACTTGTGGTAATCCTTTCACTCCATCAACAGCAGGTGCATTTCAAGAAGCGACAAATTTGAATCCAAATAAATGTCAAAATTCAATTTTTCAAAATACACTATTTTACACCCTTTGAAAATAAACATCTCCTTAATCTAACCAGTTTTTCATTTCAAAAGTTTTACGGCGAAACTTTTAGATATGTTAGGACATACATTTACAAGAGTTGTGTGTAATGTTTTGTCAAGGTCAAAGACAGGGGTCTCCAAAACCATAAAACCACTAAAATGATCACTAACCTTTTACAATCTCCATCAGATGACTCTCCTAGGACATTATGTTAGACAATGCATGCATTTTAGTTCTATCAAGTTCATATTTATATCCACCTTTTACTATGGCATTGATGTTGAGAAATCGTTTCCCACTCCAGGCAACGACGGTCAAGTCAGCGTCACAAATTAAATTTAATTAAAAACATTTAATTTATATTTCATTTAATTATATTTACATCTTTCCATCAACTTGCCAGATTTAAAAATAACCTTCTGGGAAATCCACTTTGCAATAATCAAGCACTCCCAAACCTTCATCCTACTCATGTTGAATCTAAATCAAAATACTATTAAATAATCCATTCCTTTATTCTCTTCATCAGATGCTCCTTCCGTATCCTCCATAAATTAGTTTTGTTCAAAAACTCATCATTTTTCCAATCTCCTCTTGTTTGCACTATTCACTTCTCTGAGGAGGGAAAAAATATATTTTTGTTCAACATTCGCGTTTTCATAACTCGTTGGGGCCTTTTTAACCAGATCTGAATAATATTCAAGGTGGACGAATGCATACCCTTTTATAACGTATTACGGTACAACATGAATAGCCCTGTCTAATGCCATCATCTTTCTCCATGGCTCTTGTTCTCAATCTCCCTCCAGAAGACTCAAAACACTTTTAAAGGCTGGTACATCTAGTGGAAGCAATAGGAAGTGCCAAAATATTCTTCAACCCCTGTGTTTTCAATGGATGTTTAAATCATCCACTCTTCCACTTCCCCTGTCCGAAAATCTCTCAGGGTTTTCCTTCCAAATGGTTCTTTATACTACCACCATTACATTTTGAACTTTGATTGTTTTCTATCCATATATAATAAGTATATGCATATTCTAGTTACTTAGATTATAACCAGTTTCGGTACATTTTTTTATCGGCGATTGCCAAATGCTGCCCCCTAGCCCCACCAGTTAA
>NW_025550193.1:0-16075 GCF_905237065.1 Salmo salar | reverse complement strand
GTAGTGTCGGCATTTGTTGCTGGCATGTCATCCCCAAGTTTGCTTATCTTGGCAATATCAGTGGGTTTTGTGATAAATGAGCCACATGATTCAATGTATGAAGGAGCCAGGATACTTTCCCCCCAAATTTTTGTTTATTGTGCTCCAACGCTTTTTACTATCATTCTTTTATATAATTTATCTTTGTTTCATAGTATAGTTTATTTTTATTTAGTTTAGTCACATGATTTCTTAATTTGATACGTTTGCCAATCAGTTGGGCTGCCAAAGACTTAACTTGCCATACCTTTTACCTCATCCTCTCAACCATACAATGTTTTAATTCCTCATCAATCCAAGAGATTTAACAGTTTTTACAGTCATTTCCTTAGTAGGTGCTGCTTATTAGTAACTGGAAATAATCAATTTCATAAATGTGTCAAGTGCAGCATCTGGTTGCTCCTCATTACACACCACAGACCAGCAAATATTCTAGAAATAGCATTTTACAACAATCAACATCTTGATCAACTCTATACAAAGGAGATGTGTCCTGCAGGAGGCTACGACCCCTTCTCATGTAATGTGGTAGGCCTTCCCAAGGATCCCGAAATGCACGGACGGTGTTAGTGGGGAACAGGAAGTTCCGGGAAGGCGCCCACCATTCTTCAGTATAAAGAAAGAGCCAGAACGATGCAGTCAAGAATATCAAACCTTCGTGTCCGTTTCTATTTATTACTACAAGTATGTATTAGGACGTTTAAACTTTCTAATATCGAAAGAATATGTCATACCATTTTAGGTAATACATCCGTTAAGGTATTATCACGTTTGGTAAAGGTTTGAGGTGTTTTTGTGTCAAGCCGAGTGAAGAAGGTGATAACTATTTTACAAGTTAACGTTACATAGTTAGAGCTGTTGGGGTTTGTCAGAGTGGATGTACATCATTTTCTCAAGGTCATTTCATAAAGAATATATTTGCTTCAGATTTCTGAATTCGTTTAGCAAGTTATTGGTTTTGTGTAAAATTCACGAGCTGGTAAAATGGCGGCACCACTCGGTCTGCATCAACGGATTTCTTTATTTTTTATTGCAACAATAACAACAATATTACAGGTCAATGCAGGAACATTTCTGTGAATACAATGAAACAACTTTAAAGTCCAGGCAGTGAGGGTGCAGCAGAGAGAGACAACTTCACGTTTGCGCTACTTTTTTTGAAGCTGAATGTAATGATTATCAGTTTTCTACATGTACTAATATTCAGAGACATTCAGTTGTTTCTATCTTTATCTATAAATGTTACTATGGTGTGAACAGACATACTATTGGTTTTGATTTAAATAATACAGTGAAGACAATGTTTTTAGGAAAATAGTACATAGTGCTGCCTAAAACATACTGCAACCTTTGTACTAAATGTTTTTGAGTCATTTATGCATTTGTGAATTCAGGAAATCTACTATAGTTGAGTGCACTTAAGTTGTGTAGTCTGATTTAAAGTGTATACATTGTCTAATGTGAATCAGAGTTATTGAAATGAGATCAGTGCTTGACTTGGACAGGAGCTCACCAAAGCTGAGTACCATCACTTCAAATTTCTACCGTTTGAGCTCATGTTCCTCTTATAGAATATTAGCTTTACAGTATTGTGGAGCTCCTGCACCAAATATAAAGTGTTTTTTGAGAATAAAGAAAGTGCCTGAACTGTCAATACTAACTTTTGTATCCGTTTCTCTTTATTACTACTGGCTGACTCAGATTAAGTCTGAGGCCGGTAACATCAACAGTGAGGACAGACCCAGCCTGCCTCTCTCCTTCCACACTGAGTCCAAACCTACAGTCACTGGGTCCTGATTGTGACAGTGGGGCCCAGTTTGCACTGCAGCATCATGCTGTGGGCATGTTTTTCAGCAGCAGAGACTGGGAGACTAGTAAGGATCGAGGGAAAGATGAACGGAGCAAAGTACAGAGCTCCTTGATGAAAACCTGCTCCAGAGCACTCAGGACCTCATACTGGGGCGACGGTTCACCTTCCAACAGGACGACGACCCTAAGCACACAGCCAGGACAACGCAGGAGTGAGCTTCGGGGACAAGTCTCTGAATGTCCTTGAGTGGCCCAGCCAGAGCCCAGACTTGAACCCAATCGAACATCTCTGGAGAGACCTGAAAATAGCTGTGCAGTGACACATCCAACCTGACGGAGCTTGAGAGAATCTGCAGATCCGAATGGGAGAAACTCCCCAAATACAGGTGTGCCAAGCTTGTAGCATCATTCCCAAGAAGACTCGAGGCTGTAATCGCTGCCAAAGGTGCTTCAACAAAGTACTAAGTAAAGGGTCTGAATACTTATGTAAATGTGATATTTCTGTTTTTATTTGTATTCAGTTAGCAAGAGATTGTCATAAAACCTAACAGGGAAATGGTTCCTTTCATTTTAGAAACACTTAAAATAAGGATTGTGTTTTTGTGTAGGCTTACCCTGGTGTGATGTTTTGATAACCGTGTAAATTTCTCTCAGACAAGTTGACTTGTATCAATATATTCCGCTCTATTTCCTCTCAGATTATAAAACTCTAATTAGCATCAAAGTAGATATCATGGAAAATAACATCACTGTAGCATATTTATGCATTACTACATTTAACTAACATTAGTTCACCCAGAGATCCTTTGCCTAGATTCAGCACTCTTGTCCAGATCATCATGGCATTTGTAGTTCTTTATGATAGCCACATTAGCAGCTAATTAACATTTCATTTTTGTTGTTGGTAAAAGCAGGCGACTATATTGATACCTCACGGCCCTTATTTGAAGTGTTTCTAAAAATCCTCTATGGGAAAAGTGAATGGTGGAAAAATAATTGGAACCATTTTCTTGTTTGACTGCTATGTTTTTATGGGTATTTTTATTTATTCTATGGTACTCTATTGGTATGCAGCTACCCAAAGCTAGAGGGGTGTGGATGAGCTGAGACAATTTTTTGGCGAACAAGGAAAAAAAAGTGGAATGGGGGGATTGCACAAGCCTTCTGGAAGATCTGATGAAGGAGAAGATGGTGGACAAGGAAAAAAGGAGAAAGGTGGAATATGTTTTGAGTGAATATGTAATGGCGGATCACACAGAACTTTTAGAAGAGCTACAGGAGGAAAGTGAACGTGATGAGTGAGGATGAATTTACTGCAATGGCCGGTGCAATGATGACCCTCAAGATGGAGCTGAGTGTAGAGGGAAGCAGTGTGGTGAGGAAGGAGATGAGTGTAGAGGGGAAGCAGTGTGGTGAGGAAGGAGCTGAGTGTAGAGGGAAGCAGTGTGGTGAGGAAGGAGCTGAATGTAGAGGGAAGCAGTGTGGTGAGGAAGGAGCTGAGTGTAGAGGGAAGCAGTGTGGTGAGGAAGGAGCTGAGTGTAGAGGGAAGCAGTGTGGTGAGGAAGGAGCTGAGTGTAGAGGGAAGCAGTGTGGTGAGGAAGGAGCTGAGTGTAGAGGGAAGCAGTGTGGTGAGGAAGGAGCTGAATGTAGAGGGAAGCAGTGTGGTGAGGAAGGAGCTGAGTGTAGAGGGAAGCAGTGTGGTGAGGAAGGAGCTGAGTGTAGAGGGGAAGCAGTGTGGTGAGGAAGGAGCTGAGTGTAGAGGGAAGCAGTGTGGTGAGGAAGGAGCTGAGTGTAGAGGGAAGCAGTGTGGTGAGGAAGGAGCTGAATGTAGAGGGAAGCAGTGTGGTGAGGAAGGAGCTGAATGTAGAGGGAAGCAGTGTGGTGAGGAAGGAGCTGAATGTAGAGGGAAGCAGTGTGGTGAGGAAGGAGCTGAGTGTAGAGGGGAAGCAGTGTGGTGGGGAAGGAGCTGAATGTAGAGGGAAGTTGAGTTGATGAAAGTAACTGAGTGGACTCATATTGATTGATTTTTTCTCCTCTGTCCAGAGGAAGCGGGCGCTCCGGATTATACGATTAGGAACAAGAACTGTGACTCGACTTGCTCTCCAGAACAGGGCGGCATTGAAAGGAGTGATAATGGGATTAGGTTTAAGTGTTAAGGAGGAGCAGTTGAAATGGAATATTCCAGGTGTTTGTGATGCCCGCCGTTTGGTGAGACATAGATCCAGTGTAGAGCCTTGGGAAACAGAAGACATTCTGTCATGCTGAGTTTTGATGCAGAGTCTCTGCCAGAAAGGTAAAGGTAGGAAGTGTCAGTTATCCCGTAGGCGCTTTTGTTCCGTAAATACTACAGTGTTTTAGGTGTCAGGTTTATGGGCCTGTTGCAGCAGTGTGTAGGCATGAGAATAAGGAATGTGTGGTATCGTGGAGAAAGTTCTGTTAATTAGTTGTGGGGGGGCCAATGGGGCTGGAGATCTGAGGTGTCAGGTGAGAGAAAGGCAGATTGAGGTTGCCAGGGTTACAGTAGTACAGAAAGTGTTGTATATCGATGCAGTAAAGAGAGTGGTAGAGGAAGATGGGTACAGGGTAAGTGATCTTGAGAGGAAGTGGTCTGGTGTAGGACTAGATAGGGTTAAATAGTGGAATGGGCTGGTGGGTTTTTGTCGTGGAAAATCACCACATAGGGACTAAGTGAAACTTAAATGAATCGTTCTTTATTATCAGCAAGCTGGAGAGGTTCCAACAAACCTAAAGCACCAGAGTACACGTCGGTCTGGAGCTCTGCCGGGGCAGTCCTGTTAGTTCTCCTATATACTGCTTAGACAAGTTATATTTGTATGATTTAGCTTATTCATCATTAACGTTTGGTTCCTGCATGTGACCAACCAGTACCTCATGAGGCTTCTTCTCTCCAAGCTGAGACCTTGAAACTGAGAGATCCCTTTTGGTAAATAAAAGCTGAAATAAATCACTCTCTCTACTGTTATTCTGACATTAAAACATTCTTAAAATAAAGTGGTGATCTTAACTGACCTAAGACAGGGAATCTTTACTGGGATTAAATGTCAGAAATTGTGAAAAACTGAGTTTAAATATATTTTGCTAAGGAGTATGTAAACTTCCGACATTAACTGTATGTGAATTTGTGAAATCTACTATAGGTTAACTATACCTTACTTACCTAATTTAAAGAGTCTACTTTGTCTAATTTGGATGAATTAATGTTTTATTGTCAATGCTTACCTACCTGATCTATTGAAATGAGTATCAGCACCTCACATTTCTACTGTTTGAGCTAGATTTACATTTTAGTCATTTAGCAGGCGCTCTTATCCAGAGCGACTTACAGTAGTGAATGCATACATTTCATTTTTTTTTCGCACTGGTCCCCCGTGGGAATCAAACCCACAACGCTGGCGTTGCAAACACCATGCTCTACCAACTGAGCTCACGCTCATGTTCCTCTAATAGAATATTAGCTCAACAGTATTGTGGAGCTCCTGCACCTAAATATAAACAGTACCGGTAGCTATTTCAGTCCAAGTCGTGTGGTGAATTAGATAATTGAACAAGAAGAAATGTATAATATATTTTTAGAGAATAAAGAAAGTGTCGGAACTGTCAAGACAATAACTTGTCTGTTTCTCATTGTTACTACAGGCCGACTCAGATTAAGTCTGAGTCCGGTAACATCAACATTCTCATGGTAAGAGCAGGTTCTATCTAACTACTGTAAATTCCGGACTATAAGCCGCAACTTTTTTCCCACGCTTTGAACCTCACGGCTTAAACAATGACGCGGCTAATATATGGATTTTTCCCGCTTTAATTTTTTTTTCAAGAAAAAAAAAACACATTCTGTGACGTGCTCAGTTTTTTGCCGGCATGAAGCTTTCATTAGACCAATGAAATTGCCGAACGAGTTAAGGTCAAACAGTGACGAGAGCGACAATGAAAACGATCCAATATCGGATGAAGCAATTCTGAGGCTATTCAACTCCGACACCGAAGGAGATGACTTCGGTGGTTTCAGTGCACAGGAGGAGGAAGATGGTGACCAATGACTTTCTTGGTAGGCTACTGTTTACTGCTAATTGTTTATTTTTGTTACAAGCCGTGTTTCGTTAAAGCCTGTGTAAAGTTAATTTGTTTCAATGTACCGGTAGGCACCTGCGGCTTATAGACATGTGCGGCTTATTTACGTTCAAAATAATATATATTTTTTAATTCAGTGGGTGCGGCTTATATTCAGGTGCGCTCAATAGTCCGGAAATTACGGTGATTTTGTTGTTCGTTCCAACTTCCCACTACGTATGAAAAGTTGCAGTAGAACTGTTTCATGATGAACTGTTTCAATGAGAAGGTAGATGTTATTTCATGCTACTCAGACTTGCATGGTTTAACACCAGTTTTGCCAACATTTTGTTTTATTCACTGGGCTGTCTGGAGTGATCAGAGTAGAGTAAAGAAGTGAAGTAGACAAACTGCCAGTGTTTTTGGGTTCTATAAAATGAGTCTGTGTAGTTACTAACCTTTGTGATAGTGAGTAGAGGATGACACACCCCTTTTTAGCTTTCAACTCTTACCCACTTTTAGAATTGTTTTGTGACAACTGCTGATGTTAAAAGGGCTTTGTAAAATAAATGTGATTGTTTAATGTACAGTACCAGTCTAAATTTTGGACACCTACTCATTTAAGGGTTTTTCTTTCTACATTGTAGAATAATAGTGAAGACATCAAAACTATGAAATAACACATATGGAATCATGTAGTAAATAACATATATTTTTTGAGATTCTTCAAAGTAGCCACCTTGATGACAGCTTTGCAAACTCTTGGCATTCTCTCAACCAGCTTCATGAGGTAGTCACCCGGAATGCATTTCAATTAACCTCTCTAGGGCCGGCGGGACGAAATCGTCCCACCTACGTAACAGCCAGTTGAATCCTGTGGCGCGATTTTCAAATACCTTAGAAATGCTATTACTTCAATTTCTCAAACATATGACTATTTTACAGCTATTTAAAGACAAGACTCTCGTTAATCTAACCACACTGTCCGATTTCAAAAAGGCTTTACAACGAAAGAAAAACATTAGATTATGTCAGCAGAGTACCCAGCCAGAAATAATCAGACACCCATTTTTCAAGCTAGCATATAATGTCACAAAAACCCAGAAGACAGCTAAATGCAGCACTAACCTTTGATGATCTTCATCAGATGACACACCTAGGACATTATGTTATACAATACATGCATGTTTTGTTCAATCAAGTTCATATTTATATCAAAAACCAGCTTTTACATTAGCATGTGACGTTCAGAACTAGCATACCCCCGCAAACTCCCGGCGAATTTACTAACAATTCACTAAATTACTCACGATAAACGTTCACAAAAAGCATAACAATTATTTTAAGAATTATAGATACAGAGCTCCTCTATGCACTTCGATATGTACGATTTTAAAATAGCTTTTCGGTGAAAGCACATTTTGCAATATTCTCAGTAGATAGCCCGGCATCACAGGGCTAGCTATTTAGACACCCACCAAGTTTAGCCTTCACCAAACTCCGATTTACTATAAGAAAAGTTTGATTACCTTTCCTGTTCTTCGTCAGAATGCACTCCCAGGACTTCTACTTCAATAACAAATGTTGATTTGGTCCAGAATAATCCATAGTTATGTTCCAACAGCGGCGTTTTGTTTGTGCGTTCAGGACACTATCCGAATGGTAAATAAAGGTCACGCCGCACGGCGCATTTCGTGACAAAAGATTTCTAAATATTTCATTACCGTACTTTGAAGCATGTCAACCGCTGTTTAAAATCTATTTTTATGCCATTTTTCTCGTAAAAAAGCGATAATATTCCGACCGGGAATCTGCAATTAGGTAAACAGCCGAAAGAAAATATATCACTGGGTCGACTCGGGCACGCGCCTAATTCCTTTGTCCTCTGATCGGCCACTTGGCAAAAGCGATTATGTGTTTCAGCCTCGGGCTGCCTCGACATCGTTCAGCTTTTTCCCGGGCTCTGAGAGCCTATTGGAGCCGTAGGAAGTGTCACGTTACAGCTAAAATCCTGACTCTTCAATAAACAGAGGCAAGAACAACAACACCTTGTCAGACAGGCCACTTCCTGCATGAAATCTTCTCAGGTTTTTGCCTGCCATATGACTTCTGTTATACTCACAGACACCATTCAAACAGTTTTAGAAACTTTAGGGTGTTTTCTATCCAAAGCCAATCATTATATGCATATTCTAGTTACTGGGCAGGAGTAGTAACCAGATTAAATCGGGTACATTTTTTATCCGGCCGTGTAAATACTGCCCCCTAGCCCTAACAGGTTAACCTCTATGGGCTAGGTGGGACGCTTGCGTCCCACCTACTCAACAGCCAGTGGAATCCCGTGGCGTGATATTCAAATACCTTATAAATGCTATTACTTCAATTTCTCAAACATATGACTATTTTACACCATTTTAAAGACAAGACTCTCGTTAATCTAACCACACTGTCCAATTTCAAAAAGGCTTTACAACGAAAGCAAAACATTAGATTATGTCAGCAGAGTACCCAGCCAGAAATAATCAGACACCCATTTTTCAAGCTAGCATATAATGTCACAAAAACCAAAACCACAGCTAAATGCAGCACTAACCTTTGATGATCTTCATCAGATGACACTCCTAGGACATTATGTTATACAATACATGCATGTTTTGTTCAATCAAGTTCATATTTATATCAAAAACCAGCTTTTTACATTAGCATGTGACTAGCATGTGACTAGCATTCCCACCGAACACTTCCGGTGAATTTACTAAATTACTCACGATAAACGTTCACAAAAACATAATAATTATTTTATGAATTATAGATACAGAACTCCCTTTATGCAATCGCTATGTCCGATTTTAAAATAGCTTTTCGGTGAAAGCACATTTTGCAATATTCTGAGATGATAGCCCAGCCATCACAGGCTAGCTATTTTGACACCCACCAAGTGTGGTACTCACCAAACTCAGAATTACTATTAGAAAAATTGGATTACCTTTGCTGTTCTTCATCAGAATGCACTCCCAGGACTTCTACTTCAATAACAAATGTTGGTTTGGTTCCAAATAATCCATAGTTATATCCAAATAGCGGCGTTTTGTTCGTGCGTTCAAGACACTATCCGAAGGGTAAAGAAGGGTGACGCGCCCGATGCGTTTCGTGACAAAAAAATTGAAATATTCCATTACCGTACTTGAAGCATGTCAAACGCTGTTTAAAATCAATTTTTATGCGATTTTTCTCATAGAAAAGCGATAATATTCCGACCGGGAAACCCTGTTTTCGTTCAAAGATGAAAAAATAAAAACATGGTGTCGGGCTCGTGCACACGCCTCAGTCTCATTGTTCTCAGATCGACCACTATCCAAATGCGCTACTGTTTTTCAGCCATGGCCTGCAAAGTCACCATTCATCATTCTAGCGCCTTCTGAGAGCCTATGGGAGCGTTAGAAAATGTCACGTTATGCCAGAGATCCCCTGTTTTGGTTAGAGATGATCAAGAAGGCCAAGAAATAGTCAGAGAGAGCGCTTCCTGTTTGGAATCTTCTCAGGTTTTGGCCTGCCAAATGGGTTCTGTTATACTCACAGACACCATTCAAACAGTTTTAGAAACTTTTGGGTGTTTTCTATCCAAATCAAACAATTATATGCATATTCTACTTACTGGGCAGGAGTAGTAACCAGATTAAATCGGGTACGTTTTTTATCCGGCCGTGCAAATACTGCCCCCTATCCCCAACAGGTTAACCGCTGTGTCTTTGTGAGACTCAGAGTAGGTGACCGGATGATCTCCGCATGTGTATTTCCTACCGTGAAGCATGGAGGAAGTGTGATGTTGCGGGGGTGCTTTGCTGGTGACACTATGATTTATTTAGAATTCAAGGCACACATAACCAGCATGGCTACCACAGCATTCTGCAGCGATACGCCATTCCATCTGGTTTGGGCTTAGTGGAACTCATTTTGTTTTTCAACAAGACAATGACCCAACACACCTCCAGGCTGTGTAAGGGCTATTTGACCAAGAAGGAGAGTGATGGAGTGATGCATCAGATGACCGGGCCTCCACAATCACCCGACCTCAACCCAATTGAGATGGTTTGGGATGAGTTGGATCGCAGCGTGAAGGAAAAGCAGCCAACAATTGCTCAGCATATGTGTGAACTTCAAGACTGTTGGAAAAGCATTCCAGGTGAAGCTGGTTGAGAGAATGCCAAGAGTATGCAAAGCTGTCAAGGCAAAATAAAATATGTTTTGTTTCGTTTTAACACTTTTTTTGGTTACTACATGAGTCCATATGTGTTATTTCATAGTTTTGATGTCTTCACTATTATTATTCAATGTAGAAAATAGTAAAAATAAAGAAAAACCCTTGAATGAGTAGGTGTGTCCAAACTTTTGACTGGTACTGTATATTACTCCAATTGACTGGTTCTTCTGATGTTGTTCACACAGAAAACCATGTTGAGACATTCTCTACATCCAGAGAGCAACAGCAGGAAGATCACAGAGCCAAGAGGTCTCACCACTGCCCACATTGTGAGGAGATTTTCCCAATTCTATCAAAGTTAAAGATACACCTAAAAATACACACAGGAGAGAATCTGTATTTCTGCACTGACGGTGGGAAGAATTTCACAACATCAAAGGCAGTTCAACAGAGAGCACACACAGGAGAGAAGCCTTACTCCTGCTCTGACTGTGGAAAGAGTTTCACTCGACTGGGCGACCTAAAAATACATGAACGTATACATACAGGAGAGAAGCCTTACTCCTGCTCTAATTGTGTAAAATGCTTCACAACATCAGGTGAGCTAAAAAGTTCATCAGAGAACACACAGGAGAGAAGCCTTACTTCTGCTCTAACTGTAGGGCGAGTTTCTCTCAACTGGGAAACTTAAAACAACATGAACGTATACACACAGGAGAGAAGCCTTACTCCTGCTCTGACTGTGGAAATAGTTTCTCTCGACTGGGCCACTTTAAAACACATGAACATATACATACAGGCGAGAAGCCTTACTCCTGCTCTGACTGTGGAAAGAGTTTCTCTCGAAGGGGCGACCTAAAAATACATGAACGTATACATACAGGAGAGAAGCCTTACTCCTGCTCTAATTGTGTAAAATGCTTCACAACATCAGGTGAGCTAAAAGTTCATCAGAGAACACACACAGGAGAGAAGCCATACTCCTGCTCTGACTGTAGGGCGAGTTTCTGTCAACTGAGCCACCTAAAACAGCATGAACGTATACACACAGGAGAGAAGCCTTACTCCTGCTCTGACTGTAGGAAGAGTTTCTCTCAATCGAGCCACCTAAAACAACATGAACGTATACACACAGGAGAAAAGTCTTACTCCTGCTCTGACTGTGGAAAATGCTTCACAACATCATCTGAGCTAAAAGTTCAACAGAGAGCACACACAGGAGAGAAGCCTTACTCCTGCTCTGACTGCGGAAAGAGTTTCACTCGACTGGGCGACCTAAAAATACATGAACGTATACATACAGGAGAGAAGCCTTACTCCTGCTCTAATTGTGTAAAATGCTTCACAACATCAGGTGAGCTAAAAGTTCATCAGAGAACACACAGGAGAGAAGCCTTACTTCTGCTCTAACTGTAGGGCGAGTTTCTCTCAACTGGGAAACTTAAAACAACATGAACGTATACACACAGGAGAGAAGCCTTACTCCTGCTCTGACTGTGGAAATAGTTTCTCTCGACTGGGCCACTTTAAAACACATGAACATATACATACAGGCGAGAAGCCTTACTCCTGCTCTGACTGTGGAAAGAGTTTCTCTCGAAGGGGCGACCTAAAAATACATGAACGTATACATACAGGAGAGAAGCCTTACTCCTGCTCTAATTGTGTAAAATGCTTCACAACATCAGGTGAGGTAAAAGTTCATCAGAGAACACACACAGGAGAGAAGCCATACTCCTGCTCTGACTGTAGGGCGAGTTTCTGTCAACTGAGCCACCTAAAACAGCATGAACGTATACACACAGGAGAGAAGCCTTACTCCTGCTCTGACTGTAGGAAGAGTTTCTCTCAATCGAGCCACCTAAAACAACATGAACGTATACACACAGGAGAGAAGCCTTACTCCTGCTCTGACTGTGGGGCGAATTTCTCTCAACCGTGCAACCTAAAAAATCATGAACGTATACACACAGGAGAGAAGCCTTATTCCTGCTCTGAATGTAGGAAGAGTTTCTCTCAAATGGGCCACTTAAAAAGACACCAAAGTATACATAAAGGAGAGTAGCCTTGCTACTGCTCTGACTGTGGAAAATGTTTTAAATTATCAGCTGAGCTAAACGGTCATCGGAGAACAGTCACAGGAGAGAGGCTTTTCTTCTGCTCTTACTGTGGCAAGAGCTTCTCCCGTTCGGGCAATGTAAAAACCCACCAACGGCTACACACTTGAGAGAAGCCTCATCTGTTCTCTCAGACCAGCTGAGATTAGTCACTCCACTTAATTCTTATCTCATAATATAATTGGCAACGTTGAATTGAACAATGCAGAGAACAGGGAGCATTATAGAATGTTAGCCTCTCTTTACTTTACTGATCAGTGTGCATCTTGTAAGTTTTGCTGTGTTTTTTTAGCTTTTACTGTTTTTCTTCACATTTTCAAACAGCCATTTCAATTTTCCAACTGGGCTATACATGTGGGTGAGGTTTTTTCTCGCCTGAGTAGCCTCGTTTCACTGCCAAAAATACTAGTGTAGCGAAATAACAACACAATGTCAAATAGAGCTAGCCTAGTCAAATAATTAACATCCAATCACGTTAACCATTACTCTCTCGCAGGAATTCCACTCATGGTCCGTATGTAGCCAAACGTAGCTGCCACTCATTCCTTTTGCTCGAAAATGGATTAATGGTTAAAACAAGTAAGACCCGCGTCCATAGAGACACATACCAGCTCTGCTGGTAGTACTGCTACTACCAGCAGTACTACACCTGCTTCCACGAGCACATCCAATGCTAGCATCAGTAATTCTACATTTGTTGTTTGCCCAGCTAGCATGGACACTGACAGTTGTGAATCTGATGCAGCCGAAGAGCTACTGCCCCTTTACCCGGGAAAGCACCGAACAACAGACAGGGATGTTGGACCATCGAAGAAGTGCAAATATGATGAGAACTACATTGATTTGGGATTTACTTATATTGGGAATAGTGCCTTTCCTCAGCCACAGTGTGTTTATATCTCACAACTCGATGAAACCTTCACTCTTGCGCAGACATTTAGAAACAAAACATGCCAATTTGAAAAATAAGCCACAGGAGTTTTTTGAGTGAGAATTAAGACGACTTTCACGTAGTAAGACATGTATAAAAGCAACAGATACCATTAATAAGAAGGGGCTAGAAGCGTTTTATACGGTGAGCTACCGAGTGGCTAGGACAGGCAAGCACCATACTATTGTGGAAGACTTCATTCTTCCTGCTTCCGCGGATATGGCTGGAGGAAAAGGCCAAAAAACGATACCGTTTCACGACGCATCAGTGACATGGCAGATGTTTTGAAACAATTACTGCTTCGCATACAAGCCAGTGAATTCTATGCATTACAGCTGGATGAGTCAACAGACATGGCGGGCCTGGCACAGCTCCTGGTATATGTCCGTCTTTGTCACTTCCCACGAGCTGGGTTGTGACGACAACTCACACTCATTCTTATGTTTAATAAGTGTATCGTATAGTGTGTGTTGACAGGCTTACAATATTTGAGAGCGCGCTGACCCTGGTGCTAGAGGGTACGTAGCTGGAGGTTGAATGTTTGAAGGGTACGGGACTATAAACATTTTGGGAACCGCTGGTCTAGATAATCCCAGTTCCTGCTGTGTCATGCTGATGGGATACTAGGGTATGGAGAAAACCATGAGTGAATGCATCCATGCCGTGTATCAGCATTGCAGGCTGGTAGTGTGAAGGCGTTCGGGTGTGTTTTCATGGCACACATTGGGCCCCTTGATAAAAGTGGAGCAACATTTGAATGCCACAGGATGTCTAAACATCATTGCCAATCAGGTGCATCCCTTTATGGCAGCAATGTATCCAGCTGCAAAATGATTTTCTTTCAGCAGGATTATGCCCCATGCCACAAGGCTTGTCCAGGGATGGTTCCACGAACATACGTGAATTCAGCTTACTGCAGTGGCCTGCTGAGTCACCAGATCTCAATCCAATTGAGCATCTGTGAGAGGAGATGGAACGAGCTATTCGGAGTAGAGATCCACTCCCAGCCAACCCGACAAAACTGTGGGAAGCATTGGAGTCATCATGGCCCAGCATCCCTGTGGGTTTCTTTCGACACCATGTGGAGTCCATGGCCTGACGAATTGAGGCTGTTCTGAGGACAAAGGGGATTGCAACTCAATATTAGGAAGGTGTTCCTAATGTTTTGTACACTCAGTGCCAAAGGAAAGTATTCAGACCCCCGGACTTTTTCCACATTTTGTTACGTTACAGCCTTATAATAAAATCAATTTAAATAAAAAATGTCCTCAATCTACACACAATAGCCCATAATGAGAAATTGAAAACAAGTTTTTTTTTATTTTTATTTGCAAATAATAAATAAGTATTCATACCCTTTGCTATGAGACTCGAAATTGTTCTCAGGTGCATCCTGTTTCCATTAAGTATCCTTGTGATGTTTCAACAACTTGATTGGAGTCCACTTGGTAAATTCAATTCAAACAGGCTCACACCTGTCTATATAAGGTCCCACAGTTGACAGTGCATGTCAGAGCATGGTGAAGGCGTCATCATGCTGTGGGTATGTTTTTCAACGGCAGAGACTGGGAGAGTAGTCAGGATCGAGGGGGAAAGTTGAACGGAGCAAAGTACAGAGAGATCCTTGATGAAAACCTGCTCCCGAGTGCTCAGGACCTCACACTGGGGCGAAGGTTCACCTTCCAACAGGACAACAACGCTAGCACACAGCTAAGACAATGTTTGCAAAAATTTCGAAAAACCTGTTTTTGCGTTGTAATTTGCGGGTATTGTGTGTAGATTGATGAGGAAAAAAACGATTTAATACATTTTATAATACGGCTGTAACGTAACAAAATGTGGAAAAAGTCAAGGGGTTTGAATACTTTTTGAATGCACTGTATCAGACAGATGGTGTGATCAGTTTTCAGCATTAGTTTCGGTGGATTATTTTTTATATTACTAAACATGTTTTGTTTAATGATAAACAGGCTATGAATTGACTAATTGTGTGTATTAAATTTGTCTTTTAATGCTAGATTCATTAGTTTAGTCATTGATTAATTTATTTTGACTGTTAAAGTTTAATTGATATAATGTTTGTACATTAATTTGTTCTGGGCAACATCTTCTCTTGTGTATAGTTTTAAATGAAACAAACTGTTTTAATTGAAATAGTGTCTATATATATATATATATATATATATATATATAAACCAAATTTGATCCTATTCACATTCTCACAAACATATGGCCTACACTGTGTAAATCCAATTGTTGACATCCGATGGTCATTTTTATGGTGGGTTGCAAAATGCAGGATCCTTCCAAGTTGAACCCACCAGAGGGGGACTGTCATGACTGGCCTGTGAGGATCAGGTTACAGTGGATCACGGTTCTACAGAGATATCTCTCCCTCCCGAAGAGGGGGAGAAATATAGAGGGATTGATGAGGGGGTTTATGACCTCACGCCCATGGTAAATTATAAGGCAACAGCCCAACTCCATTCTGTTCTCTAATGTGAGAGACTGAAATGTCTGTGTGCCTTAGGAAGAGTTTACAGCTCAAAACTACACAACATCAAATAAATGGACTTTGGGACATGTATATTTGATCAGCCAAATGGTGGAAATGATGGATGGAATATGAAAATGAATGTCTATTTTCTGATGTTCTTAAAAGTGAAATGAGGATGTTATAACGAAAACATTAACTTGAATAGTTTTCATAATGTATATGTGATGTTTACATACTTTGTTGTGTAGAAAATATCCAGATGAAAGAGAATGTTTTGGTGACGATAAGACTGTGGTTTTAGTTGTCCAAACGAGATCATAGAAAATCCTAATACCTTGCCTTGTAACTAGCTACGCCCTAGGGAACCCAGGGACTGTGTCATAAAGAGGGAAACGCCCCTTTCTACTCTA
>NW_025550192.1:0-16607 GCF_905237065.1 Salmo salar | reverse complement strand
GTCGTCCTTTCTGCAGTCAGGGATTGTGTCACGGTGCTCTAGCAGTCAGGTCACGTGTGAAAGTCATGTGGCGTTCACAGCGGTCGGCAGAGATGTTTACAGCAGGCTCAACGGTCTTCTCGTCACTCAAAGACAATGTTGGCGATAGCTCGAGACAATTATGATCATAGCATGCGCGACATATGTGCGGCGTATTAGCTACCTGAAGCGATTATTTCAGCACATCTTTGCGCCGGCGTTAAATCTGGTCCAAATAACAAATAAACATTGCCGACTCTGGCGAAAATGGTATGTGGTTCTTTTCCACATTCGGGCGGGGCACCGTGTTGATATCCGGTGTATCAGTTTTAAGAGGCGATAAATGATCAAATCCACCACACAGATAAATACAGGGGCTGCTCAACAACTCTGGTAAACATTGGTTTGGCAAATCCATATCACCATTGAATTGATTATTCTGATCAATGTAGCTGCTGACGTGCAAGTGCTGGATATTGTGGTGATGATGTTTGAGCGGGAGTCTCAATTTGGTGGTATAAGATACTCTCATCAGATTATTATTAACTATTGATTTTTGTTTCATGTTTCTTGGTGTTAATGCCTTCAACATTTCTCAACGGTTCTTTGTTGAAAGCGATGATAATTCACATTGTATTAAGGGGAAGTTCTCATCATTATCTTTGTTTGATTTAAAAATCTAGAATGGGGCTGAAAGGGTGAAATGGAACTACAAGTGCAATGCTCAGCCTGATCTTGCGGTTGGTGGTGATTGCTATGGTAACAGAAGTATTCAGTGGTGATTATGGTGCCAATCTTTGAGACACTGTGGTCACGGTTTTAAAGCCATACATTATTAATACCCAACATGTTTAGATGAGCACTGTCCTGCCTTCCTCAGGAAGGAACATGGCTCGATGTGGTTTTTCACTGTCGATCTCACCAAGGTGCAGCTGGTGCTCTTTCGTTGTCTGTGAAGGTAGAATGTTTGATTGGCGAGTTGAAGCTAATATCTCTCAGCACAGCACATTGTTGAAAATAAGGCAGCTGTTTAGACTCAAACTAACATTGGCTCGTTGCTTCATAAGCCGTTTTATAAACAGGTTCAGATCGGATGCCCCACTTGTTTAACCTGTAAGAAGTATGTTTGAAGGATGATATGGGAAAATTAGTGTTGTCTTAATTTAATTGGAAAAAGACACTACAGTAAACAGAAGCACGTGTGGTCTTGGAGACATTACTAAACAAACAGTACCTACCAACCATTATATGTGCAATACAATCAGCGCCAACGTTACTGTGCCATGTTAAACAAGTACAAACATGAAAACATGTTTGGCTGTAAATAAAAACAAGCCTCATGTTCCCTAGGAACAAATAGTTCACATTAAAGACAGCATTGAACAAATTCAAATATGTTTATTAACAATATTAATAATTCTTTAATGGTATGTGTTGATCTTTTAGATGTGGCGGGTGCGGTTTAAGGCAAAATACAGGCTACGACCAGATCAAGTGCATGGAAGATTATCTCATTGCTGAAGATCTCTTCATTCTATGGTTTGGCTGTTTGATTCCATTTGTGTACCACTAATAACCCCACATGCAAAAACAAAGACAGAAATCATGACAGAGTGAGACTTTTATAATAGAGGGATGACAAGTTTGGTTGTATCTTAACCTCATTCTAGTTATTTGATCATTCCCAGTTACTTACTGGGCCATCTCTTAGTTGTTTTGACACTCAAGTCAGAACATTTGAACTCATTCATTCCTCAAGTTGGTGTTTGGGCCTCAAATCTAATCAGCTGACATCGTCCTGAAATTGACTGATAGTCTGGTGTTTAGCTCTAAATTATTAGCTGATCTCAATTGGATAATGAAGTTCTTTTTAACCAATATCATTCTCCCCAAGACTCAACATTTGAAGCATTGAGAAGGCTGGGCAGGAGGATTGGTGAGAAGACAGACAGTAAAGACTGACAGTGATGGTCACTGTTGAGACAGAGGCGCAAGGGGCACATCAGCTGGCGCAACCAGCATGCAGCGGTTCGTCAACTCTCACATGGTTGATGTTCCATGATTCAATTATCAATAACATAAACCGTTCATAACACCAGCGTTCTTCGCTGGTTAACGGCTGACAGTTGCTGTGACCGGTTGCGTGATATGGTTGCAATTCGCCAAACAACGATCGGTGAATGGTGACAAGGCAAAAATATTCCATATCGTTTTTGACAGCAATATGGTCGTTGCACAACGTGTGAACCTTAACATCTCCGTCAGAAGAAATTGTCTGCAATGGTGACTCATTTATGGTGATCAGTTCGTCGGTTGCAAATAGTGGGAAAATAACAGGAGAAAGCTCACTATCCATCTAACCTTCATACCTAATATCATAATCAGACAACAGTTTCTCATTTCTGACCTTTGTGAGTGAGTTATCTTAATCAAATATTATATCATCGTTGTGATAATAACAGTTTGACAGTTCATAGTTTTAGTTGGTTTTAAATATCAGTTTCTCTTTTGTTTGATGAGAATATCCATCAGTTAGTTAAATTACCTTCATTGACTCATGTAAGTCAAATAAATCTGATACCAAAACAGTGAAATAACAAACAGCTGTGTTCTTTTATAACTAATGGTCCTTTGCAGCAATACAGCAATAATGTTTGGCGTGGACATCCCAATATCCGGTTTAAAGGTCAATGACAAACAGTTGAAAGAACTCAATTGACCTTCAGTCGCGTGAACATTCTTGGTGTAGTATTGATATCGTGCCGTGAAAAGTTAATCTTACACACTTCAATGATCTCAACTACACCTTCAAATCGTGCGTTATCTTTTTAAGTGGTGATACATGAAGGACCATGATCAATGATTGATGAAAGTAATCATGACAGTCTGGCGGGAAAAGCGAAAGCCGGAGAAGGTGCCAGTCCACATTGCGATGGGCACATGGTTTATTATTACAAGCTTTGTTTGTGTGAAAGCCTTTGTTTAAGGTGTTCTCATTATGTTTATATCAAAGTGATACAGCTCTTAATTGAATTAAGAGGCGCTATGAAAACTGATTGATTAAAAAGCGCTATTAAAACTGTTCAACGTCACCTCTGGAAAGATATATTATGTTTCTAACAGTGAAGCAGAAAGTCTCTGAAAAAAAATAACCTCTACAAATATGATTTACGTTTAAACTCAACATCTATATTGAGTTGCAGTTACTTAATAAAGTGGAGCGTCATTGGATAAAACACATGATTTAATCTGGTTTTATATATATTTAGACCATGTGTTTGGATAACTTCCTAATTTTCCATTGTTGTGGAGCTCAATGGCGGTCATTCAAGTTCTTTGAAGTGGCTGTGTTCTGAACCTTGCATCTATCAATTTTCAAGTTCTGCTCACACTTCCGTCTGCGAAATATCGAAGAAATGGATAACCAACCGACAAACGTTATCACATTATCAGACACTATTGGCCTTATACGGTTTTCCTCTGTTTTGAAGGTTATGTAGATATTCTGTCTTATAGAAAGCGTAGGTGTGATTCTAAAAACAGCGGTTGACATACATCTGACGTGAATATGGTTTTGTGTCAATTCATAATGACCTTACTCTTTGGATGATGCGTCCAACGCGAAACAAAACGCGCTAATGGGATGTTGATTCTTTTGGATAATAACGTTTGCTGTTGGTAATGATTGCATTGAGCCTTAAGGTGACATTTGTAATAATGTAATATGGTTATGTTCTTACCATGGGTCATCAATAATGTGATACATTCTTGATGCAAGTAACAAAGCTCTTTAAATGGTTAAATTACATGAAGAGGTCTGTATCATATTAAAATAATTATTCATGTTTTGTGTTGATGTTTGATAAATATTAGCGTTACAGAGGTTGTTTGAAATTCAATCTTGTTAGCTGGTTTCATTATAAATGACAGTTGGATATGCCGTGTTGCTGCTGTGTCTGGACATCTGAAGATCATCAAAATTTATTTATCTTCTGGTTTGACATGCAAAGCAAAAATGAGTATCAGTTTATGGTACTCATGTAATCATTTATTTTGAAATGGACAGCTGATTGATTAACAGTCTACTCCACAGTAACAATGGTGTGTTTGAAAGTTGATATTGATTTTGAAGTTATGTTGCGGTGATCATTGTGGTGGGTTATTACTTGGTCTGAAGTTAGCATTGGGCTTTGGATCTGATAGAAGATCATATATATAACAAAATCTCCACGACCCAAATCATCCGCCAATTGGTCATCCATGAGGTAACATTTAAATAGTTGCGGATATGCATCTTGCTGCCTCTTACTGATGTTAAAGATCTCATCCGTCTGTGTTCTTTGGGGCGGCGGCGAAGGTGACAGCTTTGGATAAAGGATGAGGCATTACCGATCGACTGGAACTGCATGTCTCGTCTCTTCTTATCATAATTTCTCTTCTGCCTGAGTCGAGCCTGGATCATGTTCTCTTTGAGACAAGAGCTCTCAAGTCGTGGAGATGGACTACCTGGTCATAGCAAGCAGCGTCTGGAGTAACCTGCTGGGGCTGTAGCACCATCTCCAAGGGTTCTCGGAGGGGACGACTCAGGTTCAGCTCTGCAGGTGTGACTCACTCAACTCTTGCACAGCAGAATTCAGGGCAAATCGAAACTCGTGAAGGTGCTTGTCCCAGTGTTTGTGCTGGGTCCCTACATAGGAAGCAACCATTGTCTTCAAGGTTCGATTAACTCTCTCAGTGAGGTTGGTCTGTGGGTGATAAGCCGTGGTCAACTTCTGTCTCAGGTTCCATCTTTGGCAGGTCTCCTCAAAGAGATCAGAGACGAATTGGGAACCTCGATCAGACAGGATGTAATCAGGCACTCCCCAGCGAGTCAGGATCTCTTTCGTAAGGATGTTAGAGACTGTCCTTGCTGTGGCCTGACGCAGGGCAAAGAGCTCCACCCACTTGGAATAGTAATCAACAAAAACAAGCATGTACACATTCTGATTGGAGCTTCTAGGAAATGGACCCATCAAATCCACTCCTAACATTTCCCAAGGTCGGGTAATCACAGTTTGCTGCAACTTGCCAGCAGGCTTTCTACCTTCTGGTTTGTACATTTGACAAACCTGACAGTTTCGGATGTGTGACTTCACATCCATGCTCAGATGTGGCCAGTACAGTAATGCTTGCAACCGCTTGTAGGTTTTGAACCTGCCCAAATGACCAGCTAACGGGTCTTCATGGAAATGTTGAAGCAGTTGAAGGCGTAGAGTTTCAGGTATGTACATTTGGTATAGTGTTCTGTGAGGTAGTTGTACAACTCGGTAGACTTTGTCTTCAATGATGGTCAGCTTGGTGGTAGGATTGACCATCTTTTCTCTATCTTCCAGGATAGTCTGGTACAAAGCCTGTACTTCTGGATCATCCTGTTGGGCTTTCCAAATGGCCTCATCAGAGATGGGAAAGTCAGTTTTGGGTGAGTCTCGACTGCTTGACAGGACAGTAGCACATGTAAGATGAGGGCCACCATTACCACCAGCAGGAGCTCTGGATAAGGCATCTGGAATCATCATCATCTCACTTGGCTCTGTCATATCCTCACATGGTCTCTCCTATCATTGCTATGCAGACGACACACAATTAATCTTCTCCTTTCCCCCTTCTGATAACCAGGCGGCGAATCGCATCTCTGCATGTCTGTCAGACATATCAGTGTGGATGACGGATCACCAGCTCAAGCTGAACCTCGGCAAGACGGAGCTGCTCTTCCTCCCGGGGAAGGACTGCCCGTTCCATGATCTCGCCATCACGGTTGACAACTCCCTTGTGTCCTCCTCCCAGAGTGCTAAGAACCTTGGCGTGATCCTGGACAACACCCTGTCGTTCTCCACTAACATCAAGGCGGTGACCCGATCCTGTAGGTTCATGCTCTACAACATTCGCAGAGTACGACCCTGCCTCACACAGGAAGCGGCGCAGGTCCTAATCCAGGCACTTGTCATCTCCCGTCTGGATTACTGCAACTCGCTGTTGGCTGGGCTCCCTGCCTGTGCCATTAAACCCCTACAACTCATCCAGAACGCCGCAGCCCGTCTGGTGTTCAACCTTCCCAAGTTCTCTCACGTCACCCCGCTCCTCCGCTCTCTCCACTGGCTTCCAGTTGAAGCTCGCATCCGCTACAAGACCATGGTGATTGCCTACGGAGCTGTGAAGGGAACGGCACCTCCATACCTTCAGGCTCTGATCAGGCCCTACACCCAAACAAGGGCACTGCGTTCATCCACCACTGGCCTGCTGGCCCCCCTACCTCTGAGGAAGCACAGTTCCCGCTCAGCCCAGTCAAAACTGTTCGCTGCTCTGGCACCCCAATGGTGGAACAAGCTCCCTCACGACGCCAGGACAGCGGAGTCAATCACCACCTTCCGGAGACACCTGAAACCCCACCTCTTTAACCTGTTAGGGCTAGGGGGCAGCATTTGCACGTCTGGATAAAAAAAATGTACCCGATTTAACCTCTCTAGGCTAGGCGGGACGAATTCGTCCCACCTACGTAACAGCCAGTGTAATCCAGTGGCGCGATTTTCAAAACGTTAAAAATCCTATTACTTCAATTTCTCAAACATATGACTATTTTACAGCCATTTAAAGATAAGACTCTCGTTAATCTAACCACACTGTCCGATTTCAAAAAGGCTTTACAACGAAAGCAAAACATTAGATTATGTCAGCAGAGTACCAAGCCAGAAATAATCAGACACCCATTTTTCAAGCCAGCATATAATGTCACCAAAACCCAGAAGACAGCTAAATGCAGCACTCACCTTTGATGATCTTCATCAGATGACAACCCTAGGACATTGTTATACAATACATGCATGTTTTGTTCAATCAAGTTCATATTTATATCAAAAACCAGCTTTTTACATTAGCATGTGACGTTCAGAACTAGCATACCCCCCGCAAACTTCCGGGGAATTCGCTAACATTTTACTAAATTACTCACGATAAACGTTCACAAAAAGCATAACAATTATTTTAAGAATTATAGATACAGACCTCTATGCACTCGATATGTCCGATTTTAAAATAGCTTTTTGGTGAAAGCACATTTTGCAATATTCTAAGTACATAGCCCAGGCATCACGGGCTCGCTATTTAGACACCCGGCAAGTTTAGCACTCACCATAATCATATTTACTATTATAAAAATGTCATTACCTTTTGTTGTCTTCGTCAGAATGCACACCCAGGACAGCTACTTCAATAACAAATGTTGGTTTGGTCCAAAATAATCCATCGTTATATCCGAATAGCGGCGTTTTGTTCGATGCGTTCCAGACACTATCCGAAATAGTAAAGAAGTGTCACGCGCTTGGCGCAATTCCTGACAATAAAATTCAAAGTATTCCATTACCGTACGTCGAAGCATGTCAACCGCTGTTTAAAATCAATTTTTACGTCATTTGTCTCGTAGAAAGCGATAATATTCCGACAGGGAATCTCCTTTTCGGCAAACAGAGGAAAAAAATCCCAAAGGCGGGGCGGTCGGGGTCACGCGCATAAGCTAGTGTCTCTTGATGGGCCACTTGAGAAAGGCGATAATGTGTTTCAGCCTGGGGCTGGAATGACGACATTCTGTTTTTTTCCCGGGCTCTGAGAGCCTATGGAAGACGTGGGAAGTGTCACGTTAGAGCAGAGATCCTTAGTAAATGATAGAGATGGAAAAGAAGTTCAACAAATGGTCAGACAGGCCACTTCCTGTAAAGGAATCTCTCAGGTTTTGACCTGCCATTTGAGTTCTGTTATACTCACAGACACCATTCAAACAGTTTTAGAAAATTTAGGGTGTTTTCTATCCATATGTAATAAGTATATGCATATTCTAGTTACTGAGTAGGAGTGGTAACCAGATTAAATCGGGTATGTTTTTTATCCAGCCGTGTCAATGCTGCCCCCTAGCCCTAACAGGTTAATCTGGTTACTAATCCTACCCAGTAACTAGAATATGCATATACTTATTATATATGGATAGAAAACACTCTAAAGTTTCTAAAACTGTTTGAATGGTGTCTGTGAGTATAACAGAACTCATTTGGCAGGCAAAACCCTGAGACATTTTCTGACAGGAAGTGGATACCTGATGTGTTGTATTGACTTTAAACCTATCCCATTGAAAAACACAGGGGCTTAGGAATATTTTGGCACTTCCTATTGCTTCCACTAGATGTCACCAGCCTTTACAAAGTGTTTTGAGTCTTCTGGAGGGAGATCTGACCGAACAAGAGCCATGGAACGATGATGTCCCATTAGACACCTGGCGCGCGAGTTCATGTTGGGTACCCTCGTTCCAATACGTTATAAAAGAGTATGCATTCGTCCACCTTGAATATTATTCATGTTCTGGTTAAAAAAGGCCCTAATGATTTATGCTATACAACGTTTGACATGTTTGAACGAACGGAAATATATTTTTTCCCCTCGTTCATGGCGAGAAGTCCGGCTGGCTTAGATCATGTGCTAACAAGACGGAGATTTTTGGACATAAATGATGAGCTTTTTTGAACAAAACTACATTCGTTATGGACCTGTGATACCTGGAAGTGACATCTGATGAAGAGAATCAAAGGTAATGGATTATTTACATAGTATTTTCGATTTTAGATCTCCCCAACATGACGTCTAGTCTGTATCGCACGCGCGTATTTTTCTGGGCGCAGTGCTCAGATTATTGCAAAGTGTGATTTCCCAGTAAGGTTATTTTTAAATCTGGCAAGTTGATTGCGTTCAAGAGATGTAAATCTATAATTCTTTAAATGACAATATAATATTTTACCAATGTTTTCTAATTTTAATTATTTAATTTGTGACGCTGACTTGACTGCCGGTTATTGGAGGGAAACGATTTCCTCAACATCAATGCCATAGTAAAACGCTGTTTTTGGATATAAATATGAACTTGATAGAACTAAAAATGCATGCATTGTCTAACATAATGTCCTAGGAGTGTCATCTGATGGAGATTGTAAAAGGTTAGTGCATCATTTTAGCTGGTTTTATGGTTTTGGTGACCCTGTCTTTGAATTGACAAAACATTACACACAACTCTTGTAAATGTACTGTCCTAACATACTCTAAATTTATGCTTTCGCCGTAAAACCTTTTTGAAATCGTAAAACGTGGTTAGATTAAGGAGATGTTTATCTTTCAAAGGGTGTAAAATAGTTGTATTTTTGAAAAATTTGAATTTTGACATTTATTTGGATTCAAATTTGCCGCTCTTGAAATGCACCTGCTGTTGATGGAGTGCACCACGGGTGGCACGCTAGCGTCCCACCTAGCCCATAGAGGTTAAGGAATACCTAGGATAGGATAAAGTAATCCTTCTAACCCCCCCTTAAAATATTTAGATGCACTATTGTAAAGTGGTTGTTCCACTGGATATCATAAGGTGAATGCACCATTTTGTAAGTCGCTCTGGATAAGAGCGTCTGCTAAATGACTTAAATGTAATTGTAATGTAATCTGGAACAGTGTTGTATTTTCCTTTCCTGTATTCTACTGCAAAGGTGAACTCTTGCAACCGTAGAGCCCATCTGATAAGTCTGGTGCTTGGTTTGTTGGTCTTGAACACCCACACAAGGGAGGAATGGTCAGTGACCACAGTGAAGTGTCTTCCCTCCAGGTAGTACCTCCACTTTTCCAAAGCCCAGACAACTGCGAGGCACTCTTGCTCGGTTGTGGAGTAGTTCCGTTCTGCTCCATTCAATGTTCGACTGGCGAACGCTAGCACTTCTTCAATGCCAAGTCCAGTCTGTTGGACTAGAACAGCACCAAGTCCAACATCACTTGCATCAGTGTAAACAACAAAAGGGCAATCAAAGTTGGGATGACCCAAAATGGGAGGTGTGACGAGGTGTCGTTTCAGGGTTTCAAAAGAGGTCTGGCACTCTGCCGTCCATCGGAATTTCGCACCTTTTCGCTTCAATGCGTTGAGGGGTTCTGCCACCTGGGAGAAGTTCAACACAAACCGATGGTACCATCCAGCCATCCCAAGGAACCGTTGAAGGGCCTTGAGTGTGGTTGGGACAGGGAAATCTTGTACCGCCTTGGTCTTTTCGGGATCCACATGAGTGCCGTCAAAAGACACAATATGGCCAAGGAACTTCAGGGAGGTTTGGCAGAAGTTGCTCTTCTTCATGTTCAATGTCAGACCAGCTTCCCTTAGCTTGTCCAACACTGCTTGAAGATCTTGAAAATGTTGTTCTCTGGTCTGGGAGTAGATAATTATATCGTCCAGGTAGACGAAACAGATCTTCCCTTTGAGCTCACCTAACGCAATCTCCATGAGTCTTTGGAAAGTGGCAGGTGCATTCTTTAATCCAAAAGGCATCACCTTAAAGGAAAACAAGCCCTCAGCACAGACAAAAGCAGTCTTGTCCTTGCTTTCCTGGTCCATCTCAACCTGCCAATAGCCACTATTGAGGTCAAGGGTAGTGAACACAACCGCGCCAGACAATGACTCCAGGATCTCTTGGATGGTGGGAAGAGGATAGGCATCAGTCTGGGAAACCTTGTTGGTCTTCCTATAGTCCACACAAAATCTAAGACCACCGGTCTTTTTTGGGATGAGGACAACAGGAGCAGCCCAGGGAGAGGATGAACGTTCAATTATATTTTGTGTCAACATATCATTAATGAGTCCTTTTTGGATGATTAGCTTTGCTGGGGACAAACGATATGGCTTCTGCTTGATCGGCATTTCCTGTGTAAGGAATATTTTGTGCTTCAGGAGCCCGGTACGTCCCAGCTTTGAAGTACATACATCAGCGTTATTCTGCAGCTGTTCCAACAGCCTTAACTCCTCTGGCTGTTCCAGCTGAGCTCTTCTCACAGCCTGTAAAAGGAGATCATCAGAAGGATTATCGAGGGTTAGTGGTACCGGAGCAATGGCAGAGAAGACTGCCACATTTGGACCCCAATCATGTAACTTTGTAGCTTCTGACTGGAAGAAATGCTTCTTGCTCGGATTGTATGGAAACCAGTAGCAATTGTGTGCGATATCAATCTGGACACCACTGAAGTACATGAAATCAATTCCCAACACAACAGGAAAAGCAAGGTTCTTGGTTTGTAGGATAACAGAAGGAATCATATAGGAGTGGTTACACAGGTGGAACTCTACCTCACTCCATCCAAGTGGTCGTTTAGCCTCACCATCAGCCAGATAGAGTGGACCTTCTGTCCACGGCTTCAAGTTGTAGTGTAGACCTTTAACCTCCTTCCACAGTTTCTCATTGAGCAGTGTGTAGGATGACCCGGTGTCCAGGATGGCTCTTCCTGTCCATGGACCTATGGACAGGGGTAACACCAATTGGTGCGGTATTAACTGAAAGGAAGGGGATGTCGATGGGGCGGCGTAGGCAGTGACACTTGGGGTTTCATCTCTGGTCAAAGCACCCAGAGTAGGATGGTCGTTCCTGCGAAGGGAGTTAGGTGTGTTTGCCTGTTGTGATTTGTGGTTTCTGGAAGGGTTTACTTGATATGGTCTTGGACATGTAGCTGAAGAATGTCCCTTTTGGCTACATCTCCAACAGAACATGGGAGGGGTTTTGGCTGGAGACTGTGGCTGTTGTTGATGGTCTGGCTTGGGTAACGGTTTGGGTGTCTGTTTCTTTCTCTGTTCATATTGCTGTTGGCATTCTCTGTCCTTCTCGAACTGCTGTCCCAGGCGAACCAGTCCATCAACAGTGGTGACTCTTTCTCTGAGTTGACTGGCTAGTAGTGGGTTGATGTTCTTCAAGATCAATTTAATGACCTCTTCCTCCTCAATACCAGGTTTCCACCTTCTGCACAGGGAGTGGTAACCGTATGCAAAGTCACGGATACTCTCCTTCTCTCTTTGCACTCGATTAAAGACTCTGTCTGCCAGCTCATCTGTGTAGTCCTCAGACAGAAATGCAGAGGAAAACTTGGCCTCAAAGTCAGCCCAGGAGGTAGTGGTGAGACGTGCCACATCCCACCAGTCTCGAGCTGTACCATGCAACACATTCCTCAATGTGGCAAGGAGTTCTTCGTCAGCCAGGGGATTGAGGGCAAGAAAGTCACATCTTTCCAGATACATTAGCGGATCAGGACTGTCATCTTTTTTCCCCAAAGGTGGGAAATTGCAATTTAATGGGCATCGCCCCCACATGACGTCTACTCAAATCACCATGAACAAAAGAGCTAGGAGGGATTGAGGAAGTAGAGGGTGAGGGAGTTATCGGACCATGAAAATGAACACCAGGATGCATGGTGGATTGCATCCTGTAAGGGGTGGCTGCAGCATGGCCTTGTCTTAGCTGTTCTGAGGTGCCAGCTTGGCCCTCAGTGGTCTGAACAGAAGTGGACACCAGAGAAGCTCTGTGCAAGGAGTTGTGCCTAATGGAGGCCATGTCAACAGACACGTCAGCCAACATTTTAACACAATTAGAAAGCTCTTTCTGCAAGTGGTCTACAGTGTTAACCAGAGGAGAAAAAACTGAATTAACGTCCTTGAGAACCTCAGTGTGATGATGTTGCAAGCGCCACTGGAGAGTGGCAGTGAGTTGGGTTTGTTGGTAGTCAAACTGCCTGTCCATGGCACCAGTAACATCCCGTCTTCCACTCTCACTGAGCTCTGTCAGTGTGTGGGTTAGAGTGCTCAGTGAGTTTCTGAATTCCATGGCACTCTGTTGTTGCTCTTCACTCAGACATTTGAATTTATGGTGGATTAGAGTTTGGAGATGTTGTTGAGTCCGACGAATATCAAGGATGTCACCTTGAAGTTGTAAGACTACAACCTCTGGAGATAAACCAGACAATGGAGGAAGGTTGGGCGTCAGAGGGAAGGCTAGCTCAGTACTTCCACACAGATCCATGTCAATAAGGGAGTAGCTGGTTAGACCTCCTGTGGCCTGTGGTCCAGACCGAGCCTTCAGATTCCCAGGGCTCTGGCCCAAATCAACTCCATTGACATTATGATTTGTATTGTCGGCTCGATGGTCAGACTGGCCCTGTGTATTCCCATTGACAGGTATGATATGGATGAGCACATTTTCTTGGGGTGAATCCATTGTTTTAATTCCACACAAAAGATTTGCTTTGGTTATTTCTCAATGTTGAGGTCCCATCTGGGGTGCCATATTTTATGTAACGGTTTTGACTTGAGGTTATAATTTATAGGGGTGCCAGGTAGGTTGTGCCTACCAGAGAAAATATTAGTTTCTCCTTTTAGTTTGATAGGGAATGAGTCCCATCTGGTCCGTCAAGTCTACACCAATACAAAGGACTCATGTAAAAGTCAGGATGGAAATACACTTTTCATAAACCCTTAAAACAATGGAAATAACTTCAAAACAACTGTATTCTTTTGCGTGGTTGTATTAACAACCTAAATGATCACACACACACACACACACACAACAATATAACAATAATGAGCTTTAAACAGCTCTGGTTCCTCCAGAAATGTCCTGTACCTCGGGCCTAAAAAGAGTCCAGCCCGGTAAACAAGTTCAGGGAACTCAAGTGACCTTAGTCACGCAATGGTTGTCCGTTCATACAGTGTAGCGTAAACCCAGTGTCAATCATACAATGAAAAGAACAAATATTTTACCACACATTTCAATAAATCCTCAACTACAACTAACTACCTAAATCATCACAGTATACATCACACCAAAACAAATGAAATACCGTATACAAAAAAGGTTGTAGTCCGTCGGTCAGTCAGAGAAGCCAATCCGCCGACAGATCTCCAGCGGAGAAAGGCCACGAAAACCAACGGAGAGGTGTAGTCCACAGATGCAAGAGTGGAGCCGACCTTGGGTAGATTTTCTATTAGGCTACACAAAGCACACTTTTAAAGCAGCACAACAAACGGAAGAGAGACGCTTCAGAACTGAGGGTCGAACACATCCTCATTCATGTTTCCATCACAACTCCTCTTTTGCACAGCTGATGCTGGCTATTTAATTGGGAATTAAAGGGGAAGCGCCCTATTGGAAGAAGCACTAATTAATTGAGAATTAAAGGGAAAGCGCCCTATTGGAAGGAGAAGCACTGAGACGGTTCAGAAACATTCAGGGCCGTCACAACGTGTAGGTGTCACAGAAAACAAACCTGGAATTTTCCGAATCAGACCAACCAGCTCTTTCCGCCCATCAACAGGTAGCTGAGTAAAAGGGCTATCCAAAATATCCAGTGTCTCTGAATTTTTCAATCTACCCTGCAGTATGCAATCATCGGGACCAGGAACATTTTCGTCCTCATGCACAGACCTAGTATTACAAGAACCAAGGGAAGTAACGGTATCAGCCAAACGAACAGTTTTACCATCCTCTGTAGACTCCCACTTTCTCATCAGAACATCCTCTTGGAGAAAATAACCATGTGCGACATCTCCCAACTGTTCCACAGGCACAATTTGGTCACGCAACTCTTCTAATGTGGGGTCAGTCCGTGGCGCATTGATTAGATCGGAGGCGGAATACAGATAACGGGATAACAGGGAAAACAGTGAGAGACTTCTTTGTGGTATTCTCATTTACCGGAGCAGGGACCGGGTCACCATGGCTCATAGACCGCGTCACTGCACCCGCAGAGAACACCGCTGGGAAACTCTGCGCACTCTCATCAGGAATCCCTACAATTGACGGTTTAGTGGAAACCACTAGAGATGGAAACACGACAGGCCACACACGCTCACCAGCCAAGTTATTCCCAAGGATAACGTCGATACCCTCAATAGGCAACGAAGGACGCACCCCCACAACAACGTCACCTTTCACCAGTCCACAATCCAATATCAGTTTATGCAATGGAACTGACAGATTGTTCAAACCTATTCCCCTAATTAGAACACTATTCCCAGAATCAGTCTCAGCAGAGAAAGGTAACACAGATTCCAACACAAACGATTCCGAGGCACCTGTGTCTCGTAGGATCTTCACTGGCACTAGGTTCTTACTTCCTAACATAGACACAAAACCCTCCGTAATGAAAGGTAAATAGCCTGGGTCAATATGGACTTTCACATGCCCCTGGGCCTGAGACAATGTGTCAGGAGTAAACTGATGTGGAACAGACGCAGCTAACGCCGTGGGCCTAGATTTAACGTTAACCTGTTAGGGCTAGGGGGCAGTATTGACACGGCTGGATAAAAAACATACCCGATTTAATCTGGTTACCACTCCTACCCAGTAACTAGAATATGCATATACTTATTACATATGGATAGAAAACACCCTAAATTTTCTAAAACTGTTTGAATGGTGTCTGTGAGTATAACAGAACTCAAATGGCAGGTCAAAACCTGAGAGATTCCTTTACAGGAAGTGGCCTGTCTGACCATTTCTTGAACTTCTTTTCCATCTCTATCATTTACTAAGGATCTCTGCTCTAACGTGACACTTCCCACGTCTTCCATAGGCTCTCAGAGCCCCGGGAAAAAACAGAATGTCGTCATTCCAGCCCCAGGCTGAAACACATTATCGCCTTTCTCAAGTGGCCGATCAAGGGACACTGGGCTTATGCGCGTGACCCCGACCGCCCCCGCCTTTGGGATTTTTTTCCTCTGTTTGCCGAAAAGGAGATTCCCTGTCGGAATATTATCGCTTTTCTACGAGAAAAATGTCGTAAAAATTGATTTTAAACAGCGGTTGACATGCTTCGAAGTACGGTAATGGAATATTTAGAATTTTATTGTCACGAATTGCGCCATGCCGCGACACTTCTTTACTATTTCGGATAGTGTCTGGAACGCATACGAACAAAACGCCGCTATTCGGATATAACGATGGATTATTTTGGACCAAACCAACATTTGTTATTGAAGTAGCAGTCCTGGGTGTGCATTCTGACGAAGACAACAAAAGGTAATCAAACTTTTATAATAGTAAATATGATTATGGTGAGTGCTAAACTTGCCGGGTGTCTAAATAAGCGAGCCCGTGATGCCTGGGCTATGTACTTAGAATATTGCAAAATGTGCTTTCACCAAAAAGCTATTTTAAAATCGGACATATCGAGTGCATAGAGGAGGTCTGTATCTATAATTCTTAAAATAATTGTTATGCTTTTTGTGAACGTTTATCGTGAGTAATTTAGTAAAATGTTAGCGAATTCCCGGAAGTTTGCGGGGGTATGCTAGTTCTGAACGTCACATGCTAATGTAAAAAGCTGTTTTTGATATAAATATGAACTTGATTGAACAAAACATGCATGTATTGTATAACATAATGTCCTAGGGTTGTCATCTGATGAAGATCATCAAAGGTGAGTGCTGCATTTAGCTGTCTTCTGGGTTTTGGTGACATTATATGCTGGCTTGAAAAATGGGTGTCTGATTATTTCTGGCTTGGTACTCTGCTGACATAATCTAATGTTTTGCTTTCGTTGTAAAGCCTTTTTGAAATCGGACAGTGTGGTTAGATTAACGAGAGTCTTGTCTTTAAATGGCTGTAAAATAGTCATATGTTTGAGAAATTGAAGTAATAGGATTTTTAAGGTTTTGAAAATCGCGCCACAGGCTAGCAGTGGCTGTTACGTAGGTGGGACGAATTCGTCCCGCCTAGCCTAGAGGTTAA
>NW_025550191.1:0-96409 GCF_905237065.1 Salmo salar | reverse complement strand
CTTTATTTATTGGGGAGAAGATGGACTTTATTTATTGGGGAGAGGGGTACTTTATTTATTTATTGGGAGAGAGGTACTTTATTTATTTATTGTGGAGAGGGGGACTTTATTTATTTATTGGGGAGAGGGGTACTTTATTTATTTATTGGGGAGAGGGGTACTTTATTTATTTATTGGGGAGAGGGGGTACTTTATTTATTGGGAAGAGGGGGACTTTATTTATTAGGGAGAGGGGTACTTTATTTATTGGGGAGAGGGGACTTTATTTATTTATTGAGAGAGGGGTTACTTTATTTATTGGGGAGAGGGGTAGTTTATTAATTTATTGGGAGAGGGGTACTTTATTTATTGGGGAGAGGGGGTACTTTATTTTTGAGGAGAGGGGTACTTTATATATTGGGGAGAGGGGGTACTTTATTTATTGGGAGAGGGGTACTTTATTTATTGGGGAGAGGGGACTTTATTTATTGGGGAGAGGGGTACTTTATTTATTGGGGAGAGGGGACTTTATTTATTGGGGAGAGGGGGACTTTATTTATTGGGGAGAAGATGTACTTTATTTATTGGGGAGAGGGGGTACTTTATTTATTTATTGGGGAGAGGGGTACTTTATTTATTTATTAGGGAGAGGGGACTTTATTTATTTATTGGGGAGAGGGTACTTTATTTATTTATTGGGGAGAGGGGGTACTTTATTTATTTATTTGGGAGAGGGGTACTTTATTTATTTATTAGGGAGAGGGGTACTTTATTTATTTATTGGGAAGAGGGGGACTTTATTTATTGGGGAGAGGGTACTTGATTTATTTATTGGGGAGAGGGGGTACTTTATTTATTGGGGAGAGGGGTAGTTTATTTATTTATTGGGGAGAGGGGGTACTTTATTTATTTATAGGGAGAGGGGGACTTTATTTATTTATTGGGGAGAGGAGGAGTTCATTTATTTATTGGTGAGATGCGGTGGTTATTTATTTATTGGGGAGAGGGGGACTTTATTTATTGGGGAGAGGGGTACTTTATTTATTGGGAGAGGGGTACTTTATTTATTGGGGAGAGGGGTACTTTATTTATTGGGGAGAGGGTACTTTATTTATTTATTGGGAAGAGGGGGTTACTTTATTTTTGAGGAGAGGGGTACTTTATATATTGGGGAGAGGGGTACTTTATTTATTGGGGAGAGGGGCACTTTATTTATTGGGGAGAGGGGGACTTTATTTATTGGGGAGAGGGGGTACTTTATTTATTGGGGAGAGGGGGTACTTTATTTATTGGGGAGAGGGGACTTTATTTATTGTTGAGAAGGGGACTTTATTTATTGGGGAGAGGGGTACTATATATTTATTGGGGAGAAGGGGTACTTTATTTATTTATTAGGGAGAGGGGGACTTTATTTATTTATTGGGGAGAGGGGTACTTTATTTATTTATTGGGGAGAGGGGTACTTTATTTATTTATTGGGAGAGAGGTACTTTATTTATTTATTGGGGAGAGGGGTACTTTATTTATTGGGGAGAGGTGGGACTTTATTTATTAGGGAGAGGGGTAATTTATTTATTGGGGAGAGGGGTACTTTATTTATTGGGGAGAGGGGTACTTTATTTATTTATTGAGGAGAGGGGGTACTTTATTTATTGGGAGAGGGGGTACTTTATTTATTGGGGAGAGGGGTACTTTATTTATTTATTGGGGAGAGGGGTACTTTATTTATTTATTAGGAGAGGGGACTTTATTTATTTATTGGGAGAGGGGTACTTTATTTATTTATTGGGGAGAGGGGTACTTTATTTATTTATTGGGGAGAGGGGCACTTTATTTATTTATTGGGGAGAGGGGTACTTTATTCATTTATTGGGAAGAGGGGGACTTTATTTATTGGGAGAGGGGTACTTTATTTATTTATTGGGGAGAGGGGTACTTTATTTATTTATTGAGAGAGGGTTACTTTATTTATTGAGGAGAGGGGTAGTTTATTAATTTATTGGGGAGAGGGGAGTTTATTTATTTATTGGGGAGAGGGGACTTTATTTTTGAGAGAGGGGGTACTTTATATATTGGGGAGAGGGGTACTTTATTTATTGGGGAGAGGGGGTACTTTATTTATTGGGGAGAGGGGGACTTTATTTATTGGGAGAGAGGGGTACTTTATTTATTGGGGAGAGGGGTACTTTATTTATTGGGAGAGGGGGGACTTTATTTATTGGGGAGAAGGGGACTTTATTTATTGGGAGAGGGGGTACTTTATTTATTTATTGGTGAGTAGGGGTACTTTATTTATTTATTAGGAGAGGGGGACTTTATTTATTTATTGGGGAGAGGGGTACTTTATTTATTTATTGGGGAGAGGGGTACTTTATTTATTTATTGGGGAGAGGGGGTACTTTATTTATTGGGGAGAGGTGGGACTTTATTTATTTATTGGGGAGAGGGGGAGATCATTTATTTATTGGTGAGAGGGTACTTTATTTATTTATTGGGGAGAGGGGTACTTTATTTATTGAGGAGAGGGGTACTTTATTTATTGGGGAGAGGGGGTACTTTATTTATTGGGGAGAGAGGGTACTTTATTTATTGGGGAGAGGGGGGACTTTATTTATTGGGGAGAAGGGGACTTTATTTATTGGGGAGAGGGGTACTTTATTTATTTATTGGTGAGTAGGGGGTACTTTATTTATTTATTAGGGAGAGGGGGACTTTATTTATTTATTGGGGAGAGGGGGTACTTTATTTATTTATTGGGGAGAGGGGTACTTTATTTATTTATTGGGGAGAGGGGTACTTTATTTATTGGGGAGAGGTGGGACTTTATTTATTTATTGGGGAGAGGGGAGTCATTTATTTATTGGGGAGAGGCGGTACTTTATTTATTTATTGGGGAGAGGGGTACTTTATTTATTGGGGAGAGGGGGACTTCATTTATTGGGAGAGAGGTACTTTATTTATTGGGGAGAGGGGTACTTTATTTATTGGGAGAGGGGGACTTTATTTATTTATTGAGGAGAGGGGTACTTTATTTATTGGGGAGAGGGGTACTTTATTTATTTGGGAGAGGGGGACTTTATTTATTTATTGGGGAGAGGGGTACTTTATTTATTTGTTAGGGAGAGGGGACTTTATTTATTTATTGGGGAGAGGGGGTACTTTATTTATTTATTGGGGAGAGGGGTACTTTATTTATTTATTGGGAGAGGGGTACTTTATTTATTGGGGAGAGGGGGTACTTTATTTATTGGGGAGAGGGGTACTTTATTTATTGGGGAGAGGGGAACTTTATTTATTGGGGAGAGGGGGACTTTATTTATTTATTGAGGAGAGGGGTACTTTATTTATTGGGGAGAGGGGGTACTTTATTTATTGGGGAGAGGGGTACTTTATTTATTTATTGGGGAGAGGGGACTTTATTTATTGGGGAGAGGGGGACTTTATTTATTGAGGAGAGGGGACTTTATTTATTGGGGAGAGGGGTACTTTATTTATTTATTGGGTAGAGGGGACTTTATTTATTTATTAGGGAGAGGGGACTTTATTTATTTATTGGGGAGAGGGGGTACTTTATTTATTTATTGGGGAGAGGGGGTACTTTATTTATTTATTGGGGAGAGGGGTACTTTATTTATTGGGGAGAGGGGGACTTTATTTATTTATTGGGGAGAGGGGGACATTTATTTATTGGTGAGAGGGTACTTATTTATTTATTGAGGAGAGGGGGACTTTATTTATTGGGGAGAGGGGGACTTTATTTATTAGGGAGAGGGGTACTTTATTTATTGGGGAGATGGGGTACTTTATTTATTGGGAGAGAGGGTACTTTATTTATTTATTGAGGAGAGGGGTACTTTATTTATTGGGGAGAGGGGGTACTTTATTTATTTGGGAGAGGGGGTACTTTATTTATTTATTGGGAGAGGGGTACTTTATTCATTTGTTAGGGAGAGGGGACTTTATTTATTTATTGGGAGAGGGTACTTTATTTATTTATTGGGAGAGGGGAACTTATTTATTTATTGAGGAGAGGGGTACTTTATTTATTGGGAGAGGGGTACTTTATTTATTAGGGAGAGGGGACTTTATTTATTGGGGAGAGGGGGACTTTATTTATTGGGGAGAGGGGGTACTTTATTTATTTATTGAGGAGAGGGGTACTTTATTTATTGGGGAGAGGGGACTTTATTTATTGGGGAGAGGGTACTTTATTTATTTATTGGGAGAGGGGTACTTTATTTATTTGTTAGGAGAGGGGACTTTATTTATTTATTGGGGAGAGGGGGTACTTTATTTATTTATTGGGAGAGGGGTACTTTATTTATTTATTGGGAGAGAGGTACTTTATTTATTGGGGAGAGGGGTACTTTATTTATTGGGGAGAGGGGGTACTTTATTTATTGGGGAGAGGGGTACTTTATTTATTGGGGAGAGGGGTACTTTATTTATTTATTGGGGAGAGGGGTACTTTATTTATTGAGGAGAGGGGTACTTTATATATTGGGGAGAGGGGTACTTTATTTATTGGGGAGAGGGGTACTTTATTTATTGGGGAGAGGGGGACTTTATTTATTGGGGAGAGGGGTACTTTATTTATTGGGGAGAGGGGTACTTTATTTATTGGGGAGAGGGGACTTTATTTATTGGGGAGAAGGGGACTTTATTTATTGGGGAGAGGGTACTTTATTTATTTATTGGGGAGAGGGGTACTTTATTTATTTATTAGGGAGAGGGGGACTTTATTTATTTATTGGGGAGAGGGGGTACTTTATTTATTTATTGGGAGAGGGGGTACTTTATTTATTTATTGGGAGAGGGTACTTTATTTATTTATTGGTGAGAGGGGGTACTTTATTTATTGGGGAGAGGGGGACTTTATTTATTGGGGAGAGGGGTACTTTATTTATTGGGGAGAGGGGGACTTTATTTATTGGGAGAGAGGGACTTTATTTATTTATTGAGAGAGGGGGTACTTTATTTATTGGGGAGAGGGGGTACTTTATTTATTGATGAGAGGGGTACTTTATTTATTGGGAGAGGGGGTACTTTATTTATTGGGGAGAGGGGTACTTTATTTATTGGGGAGAGGGGTACTTTATTTATTGGGGAGAGGGGGACTTTATTTATTAGGAGAGGGGTACTTTATTTATTGGGGAGAGGGGTACTTTATTTATTGGGGAGAGGGGTACTTTATTTATTGAGGAGAGGTACTTTATTTATTGGGGAGAGGGGTACTTTATTTATTTATTGAGGAGAGGGGGACTTTATTTATTGGGAGAGAGGGTACTTTATTTATTGGGAGAGAGGGTACTTTATTTATTTATTGGGAGAGGGGTACTTTATTTATTTATTGGGGAGAGGGGTACTTTATTTATTTATTGGGAGAGGGGTACTTTATTTATTTATTGGGGAGAGGGGTACTTTATTATTTATTGGGAAGAGGGGGACTTTATTTATTGGGGAGAGGGGGACTTTATTTATTTATTGGGGAGAGGGGTACTTTATTTATTGGGGAGAGGAGTACTTTATTTATTGGGGAGAGGGGTACTTTATTTATTTATTGGAGAGAGGGGTACTTTACTTATTGGGGAGAGGGGGTACTTTATTTATTGGGGAGAGGGGTACTTTATTTATTTATTGAGGAGAGGGGTACTTTATTTATTGGGGAGAGGGGACTTTATTTTTGAGGAGAGGGTACTTATATATTGGGGAGAGGGGGTACTTTATTTATTGAGGAGAGGGGACTTTATTTATTGGGGAGAGGGGTACTTTATGTATTTATTGGGGAGAGGGGTACTTTATTTATTTATTAGGGAGAGTGGGGACTTTATTTATTTATTGGGGAGAGGGGTACTTTATTTATTTATTTGGGAGAGGGTAGTTTATTTATTTATTGGAGAGGGGGTACTTTATTTATTTATTGGGGAGAGGGGTAGTTTATTTATTTATTGGGGAGAGGGGGTACTTTATTTATTGGGGAGAGGGGTACTTTATTTATTAGGGAGTTGGGGTACTTTATTTATTGTGGAGAGGGGGGCACTTTATTTATTGGGGAGAGGGGTACTTTATTTATTTATTGGGGAGAGGGAGTACTTTATTTAATGGGAGAGGGGTACTTTATTTATTTATTGGAGAGAGGGGTACTTTACTTATTGGGGAGAGGGGACTTTATTTTTGACGAGAGGGGTACTTTATTTATTTATTGAGGAGAGGGGTACTTTATTTATTGGGGAGAGGGGTACTTTATTTTTGAGGAGAGGGGTACTTTATATATTGGGGAGAGGGGGACTTTATTTATTGGGGAGAGGGGACTTTATTTATTGGGGAGAGGGGGACTTTATTTATTGGGGAGAGGGGGACTTTATTTATTGGGGAGAGGGGTACTTTATTTATTGGGGTGAGGGGGACTTTATTTATTGGGGAGAAGGGGGACTTTATTTATTGGGGAGAGGGTACTTTATTTATTTATTGGGGAGAAGGGGTACTTTATTTATTTATTGGGAGAGGGGGTACTTTATTTATTTATTGGGGAGAGGGGGTACTTTATTTATTGGGGAGAGGGGGACTTTATTTATTTATTGGGGAGAGGGGGAGTTCATTTATTTATTGGGGAGAGGGGTACTTTATTTATTGGGGAGAGGGGACTTTATTTATTGGGGAGAGGGGGACTTTATTTATTTATTGGGGAGAGGGGACTTTATTTATTTATTGGGGAGAGGGGGACTTTATTTATTTATTGGGGAGAGGGGTACTTTATTTATTTATTGGGAAGAGGGGGACTTTATTTATTGGGGAGAGGGGTACTTTATTTATTGGGAGAGGGGGTACTTTATTTATTGGGGAGAGGGGTACTTTATTTATTGAGGAGAGGGGGACTTTATTTATTGGGGAGAGGGGTACTTTATTTATTGGGGAGAGGGGTACTTTATTTATTGGGGAGAGGGGGACTTTATTTATTGGGGAGAAGATGGACTTTATTTATTGGGGAGAGGGGGTACTTTATTTATTTATTGGGGAGAGGGGACTTTATTTATTTATTGGGGAGAGGGGTACTTTATTTATTTATTGGGGAGAGGGTAGTTTATTTATTTATTGGAGAGGGGTACTTTATTTATTTATTGGGAGAGAGGTACTTTATTTATTTATTGGGAGAGGGGTACTTGATTTATTTATTGGGGAGAGGGGGTACTTTATTTATTGAGGAGAGGGGTACTTTATTTATTTATTGGGAGAGAGGTACTTTATTTATTTATTGGGAAGAGGGGGACTTTATTTATTGGGGAGAGCGGGTACTTGATTTATTTATTGGGGAGAGGGGTACTTTATTTATTGGGAGAGGGGGTACTTTATTTATTTATTGGGGAGAGGGTGTACTTTATTTATTTATTGGGAAGAGGGGGGACTTTATTTATTGGGGAGAGGGGGTACTTTATTTATATGTTGGGGAGAGGGGGTACTTTATTTATTGGGGAGAGGGGGGACTTTATTTATTGGGGAGAGGGGGTACTTTATTTATTTATTGAGGAGAGGGGTACTTTATTTATTGGGGAGAGGGGTACTTTATTTATTGAGGAGAGGGGGTACTTTATTTATTCATTGGAGAGAGGGGTACTTTACTTATTGGGGAGAGGGGTACTTTATTTATTGGGGAGAGAGGGGTACTTTATTTATTTATTGAGGAGAGAGGGTACTTTATTTATTGGGGAGAGGGGTAGTTTATTCATTTATTGGGAGAGAGGGTAATTTATTTATTGGGAGAGGGGATACTTTATTTTTGAGGAGAGGGGTACTTTATATATTGGGGAGAGGGGTACTTTATTTATTGGGGAGAGGGGTACTTTATTTATTGGGGTGAGGGGGACTTTATTTATTGGGAGAAGGGGACTTTATTTATTGGGGAGAAGGGTACTTTATTTATTTATTGGGGAGAGGGGTACTTTATTTATTTATTGGGGAGAGGGGTACTTTATTTATTTATTGGGGAGAGGGGTACTTTATTTATTGGGGAGAGGGGAGTTCATTTATTTATTGGGGAGAGGGGTACTTTATTTATTGGGGAGAGGGTCATTTATTTATTGGGAGAGGGGGTACTTTATTTATTTATTAGGGAGAGGGGACTTTATTTATTTATTGGGGAGAGGGGTACTTTATTTATTTATTGGGGAGAGGGGTACTTTATTTATTTATTGGAGAGGGTACTTTATTTATTGGGAGAGGGGTACTTTATTTATTGGGGAGAGGGGGTACTTTATTTATTGGGGAGAGGGGTCCTTTATTTATTGGGGAGAGGGGACTTTATTTATTGGGGAGAGGGGGTACTTTATTTATTGAGGAGAGGGGTACTTTATTTATTGGGGAGAGGGGTACTTTATTTATTGGGGAGAGGGGTACTTTATTTATTGAGGAGAGAGGTACTTTATTTATTGGGGAGAGGGTACTTTATTTATTGGGGAGAGGGGTACTTTATTTATTGGGGAGAGGGGTACTTTATTTATTGGGGAGAGGATACTTTTATATTTATTGAGGAGAGGGGTCGTTTTTATTTATTGAGGAGAGGGGTACTTTATTTATTGAGATACTTATTTTGAGAGAGGGGTACTTTATATATTGGGGAGAGGGGTACTTTATTTATTGGGGAGAGGGTACTTTATTTATTGGGGAGAGGGGGACTTTATTTATTGGGGAGAGGGGGTACTTTATTTATTGGGGAGAGGGGTACTTTATTTATTGGGGAGAGGGGTACTTTATTTATTGGGGAGAAGTGGACTTTATTTATTGGGGAGAGGGGTACTTATTTATTTATTGGGGAGAGGGGGTACTTTATTTATTTATTGTGGAGAGGGGGACTTTATTTATTTATTGGGGAGAGGGGTACTTTATTTATTTATTGGGGAGAGGGGTACTTTATTTATTTATTGGGGAGAGGGGTACTTTATTTATTTATTGAGGAGAGGGGTACTTTATTTATTGGGGAGAGGGGTACTTTATTTATTGGGAGAGGGGTACTTTATTTATTGCGGAGAGGGGTACTTTATTTATTTATTAGGGAGAGGGGTACTTTATTTATTGGGGAGAGGGGTACTTTATTTATTTATTGGGAGAGGGGGTACTTTATTCATTTATTGGGAAGAGGGGTACTTTATTTATTGGGGAGAGGGGTACTTTATTTATTTATTGAGGAGAGGGGTGCTATTTATTTATTGGGGAGAGGGGTACTTTATTTAATGGGGAGAGGGGTACTTTATTTATTTATTGGAGAGAGGGGTACTTTACTTATTGGGGAGAGGGGTACTTTATTTATTGGGGAGAGGGGTACTTTATTTATTTATTGAGGAGAGGGGTACTTTATTTATTGGGGAGAGGGGGTACTTTATTTATTGAGGAGAGGGTACTTTATATATTGGGGAGAGGGGGTACTTTATTTATTGGGGAGAGGGGGTACTTTATTTATTGGGGAGAGGGGTACTTTATGTATTTATTGGGGAGAGAGGTACTTTATTTATTTATTGGGGAGAGTGGGGACTTTATTTATTTATTGGGGAGAGGGGTACTTTATTTATTTATTTGGGAGAGGGGAGTTTATTTATTTATTGGAGAGGGGTACTTTATTTATTTATTGGGGAGAGGGGAGTTTATTTATTTATTGGGGAGAGGGGTACTTTATTTATTGGGGAGAGGGGTACTTTATTTATTGGGGAGTGGGGTACTTTATTTATTGGGAGAGGGGGACTTTATTTATTGGGGAGAGGGGGACTTTATTTATTGGGGAGAGGGGTACTTTATTTATTGGGGAGAGGGGGACTTTATTTATTGGGGAGAAGGGGACTTTATTTATTGGGGAGAGGGGTACTTTATTTATTTATTGGGGAGAAGGGTACTTTATTTATTTATTGGGAGAGAGGGTACTTTATTTATTGGGGAGAGGGGTACTTTATTTATTGGGGAGAGGGGGACTTTATTTATTTATTGGGGAGAGGGGAGTTCATTTATTTATTGGGAGAGGGGTACTTTATTTATTGGGGAGAGGGGGTACTTTATTTATTGGGGAGAGGGGACTTTATTTATTTATTGGGAGAGGGGACTTTATTTATTTATTGGAGAGAGGGGTACTTTATTTATTTATTGGGGAGAGGGTACTTTATTTATTTATTGGGAAGAGGGGACTTTATTTATTGGGGAGAGGGGTACTTTATATATTGGGGAGAGGGGTACTTTATTTATTGGGGAGAGGGGGACTTTATTTATTGGGGAGAGGGGGACTTTATTTATTGGGGAGAGGGGTACTTTATTTATTGGGGAGAGAGGGTACTTTATTTATTGGGGAGAGGGGGACTTTATTTATTGGGGAGAAGATGGACTTTATTTATTGGGGAGAGGGGGTACTTTATTTATTTATTGGGGAGAGGGGACTTTATTTATTTATTGGGAGAGGGGTACTTTATTTATTTATTGGGGAGAGGGGTAGTTTATTTATTTATTGGAGAGGGGTAGTTTATTTATTTATTGGGGAGAGGGGTAGTTTATTTATTTATTGGGGAGAGGGATACTTGATTTATTTATTGGGGAGAGGGGTACTTTATTTATTGGGGAGAGGGGTACTTTATTTATTTATTGGGGAGAGGGGTACTTTATTTATTTATTGGGAAGAGGGGGACTTTATTTATTGGGGAGAGCGGGTACTTGATTTATTTATTGGGGAGAGGGGGTACTTTATTTATTGGGGAGAGGGGGTACTTTATTTATTTATTGGGGAGAGGGTGTACTTTATTTATTTATTGGGAAGAGGGGGACTTTATTTATTGGGGAGAGGGGTACTTTATTTATATGTTGGGGAGAGGGGTACTTTATTTATTGGGGAGAGGGGGACTTTATTTATTGGGGAGAGGGGTACTTTATTTATTTATTGAGGAGAGGGGGTACTTTATTTATTGGGGAGAGGGGGTACTTTATTTATTGGGGAGAGGGGGTACTTTATTTATTCATTGGAGAGAGGGGGTACTTTACTTATTGGGGAGAGGGGGTACTTTATTTATTGGGGAGAGGGGGTACTTTATTTATTTATTGAGGAGAGAGGGTACTTTATTTATTGGGGAGAGGGGGTAGTTTATTCATTTATTGGGGAGAGGGGTAATTTATTTATTGGGGAGAGGGATACTTTATTTTTGAGGAGAGGGTGTACTTTATATATTGGGGAGAGGGGTACTTTATTTATTGGGGAGAGGGGTACTTTATTTATTGGGGTGAGGGGGGACTTTATTTATTGGGGAGAAGGGGGACTTTATTTATTGGGGAGAAGGGGTACTTTATTTATTTATTGGGGAGAAGGGGTACTTTATTTATTTATTGGGGAGAGGGGGTACTTTATTTATTTATTGGGGAGAGGGGGTACTTTATTTATTGGGGAGAGGGGAGTTCATTTATTTATTGGGGAGAGGGGGTACTTTATTTATTGAGGAGAGGGGTCATTTATTTATTGGGGAGAGGGGGCACTTTATTTATTTATTAGGGAGAGGGGACTTTATTTATTTATTGGGGAGAGGGGTACTTTATTTATTTATTGGGGAGAAGGGTACTTTATTTATTTATTGGAGAGGGGGTAGTTTATTTATTTATTGGGGAGAGGGGTACTTTATTTATTTATTGGGAAGAGGGGGACTTTATTTATTGGGGAGAGGGGTCGTTTTTAATTTATTGGGAGAGGGGTACTTCATTTATTGGGGAGAGGGGTACTTTATTTTTGAGGAGAGGGGTACTTTATATATTGGGGAGAGGGGTACTTTATTTATTGGGGAGAGGGGGTACTTTATTTATTGGGGAGAGGGGGACTTTATTTATTGGGGAGAGGGGTACTTTATTTATTGGGGAGAGGGGTACTTTATTTATTGGGGAGAGGGGGACTTTATTTATTGGGGAGAAGATGGACTTTATTTATTGGGGAGAGGGGGTACTTTATTTATTTATTGGGGAGAGGGGTACTTTATTTATTTATTATGGAGCGGGGGGACTTTATTTATTTATTGGGGAGAGGGATACTTTATTTATTTATTGGGGAGAGGGGTACTTTATTTATTTATTGGGGAGAGGGGTACTTTATTTATTTATTGGGGAGAGGGGTACTTTATTTATTGGGGAGAGGGGTACTTTATTTATTGGGAAGAGGGGGACTTTATTTATTGGGGAGAGGGGTACTTGATTTATTTATTGGGGAGAGGGGGTACTTTATTTATTGGGGAGAGGGGGTACTTTATTTATTTATTGAGGAGAGGGGTTACTTTATTTATTGGGGAGAGAGGTCGTTAATTAATTTATTGGGGAGAGGGGTACATTATTTATTGGGGAGAGGGGTACTTTATTTTTGAGGAGAGGGGTACTTTATATATTGGGGAGAGGGGAACTTTATTTATTGGGGAGAGGGGGTACTTTATTTATTGGGGAGAGTGGGGACTTTATTTATTGGGGAGAGGGGACTTTATTTATTGGGGAGAGGGGGAACTTTATTTATTGGGGAGAGGGGGACTTTATTTATTGGGGAGAAGATGTACTTTATTTATTGGGGAGAGGGTACTTTATTTATTTATTGGGAGAGGGGTACTTTATTTATTTATTAGGGAGAGGGGACTTTATTTATTTATTGGGGAGAGGGGTACTTTATTTATTTATTGGGGAGAGGGGTACTTTATTTATTTATTTGGGAGAGGGGTACTTTATTTATTTATTGGGGAGAGGGTACTTTATTTATTGGGGAGAGGGGAGTTCATTTATTTATTGGGGAGAGGGGTACTTTATTTATTGGGGAGAGGGGGTCATTTATTTATTGGGGAGAGGGGTACTTTATTTATTTATTAGGGAGAGGGGAGTTTATTTATTTATTGGGGAGAGGGGTACTTTATTTATTTATTGGGGAGAAGGGGTACTTTATTTATTTATTGGAGAGGGGGTAGTTTATTTATTTATTGGGGAGAGGGGGTACTTTATTTATTTATTGGGAAGAGGGGGGACTTTATTTATTGGGGAGAGGGGTCGTTTTTAATTTATTGGGGAGAGGGGTACTTTATTTATTGGGGAGAGGGGTACTTTATTTTTGAGGAGAGGGGTACTTTATATATTGGGGAGAGGGGGTACTTTATTTATTGGGGAGAGGGGGTACTTTATTTATTGGGGAGAGGGGGACTTTATTTATTGGGGAGAGGGGTACTTTATTTATTGGGGAGAGGGGGTACTTTATTTATTGGGGAGAGGGGGACTTTATTTATTGGGGAGAAGATGGACTTTATTTATTGGGGAGAGGGGTACTTTATTTATTTATTGGGGAGAGGGGTACTTTATTTATTTATTATGGAGAGGGGGACTTTATTTATTTATTGGGGAGAGGGGTACTTTATTTATTTATTGGGGAGAGGGGTACTTTATTTATTTATTGGGGAGAGGGGGACTTTATTTATTTATTGGGGAGAGGGGTACTTTATTTATTGGGGAGAGGGGTACTTTATTTATTGGGAAGAGGGGACTTTATTTATTGGGGAGAGGGGTACTTGATTTATTTATTGGGGAGAGGGGGTACTTTATTTATTGGGGAGAGGGGTACTTTATTTATTTATTGAGGAGAGGGGTTACTTTATTTATTGGGGAGAGGGGTAGTTAATTAATTTATTGGGGAGAGGGGTACTTTATTTATTGGGGAGAGGGGGTACTTTATTTTTGAGGAGAGGGGTACTTTATATATTGGGGAGAGGGGGTACTTTATTTATTGGGGAGAGGGGTACTTTATTTATTGGGGAGAGTGGGGACTTTATTTATTGGGGAGAGGGGGTACTTTATTTATTGGGGAGAGGGGGAACTTTATTTATTGGGGAGAGGGGGACTTTATTTATTGGGGAGAAGATGTACTTTATTTATTGGGGAGAGGGGGTACTTTATTTATTTATTGGGGAGAGGGGGTACTTTATTTATTTATTAGGGAGAAGGGGACTTTATTTATTTATTGGGGAGAGGGGTACTTTATTTATTTATTGGGGAGAGGGGGTACTTTATTTATTTATTTGGGAGAGGGGGTACTTTATTTATTTATTGGGGAGAGGGGTACTTTATTTATTTATTGGGAAGAGGGGGACTTTATTTATTTGGGAGAGGGGGTACTTGATTTATTTATTGGGGAGAGGGGGTACTTTATTTATTGGGGAGAGGGGGTAGTTTATTTATTTATTGGGGAGAGGGGGTACTTTATTTATTTATTAGGGAGAGGGGGGACTTTATTTATTTATTGGGGAGAGGGAGGAGTTCATTTATTTATTGGTGAGATGCGGTAGTTTATTTATTTATTGGGGAGAGGGGGTACTTTATTTATTGGGGAGAGGGGGTACTTTATTTATTAGGGAGAGGGGTACTTTATTTATTGGGGAGAGGGGTACTTTATTTATTGGGGAGAGGGGTACTTTATTTATTTATTGGGAAGAGGGGTTACTTGATTTTTGAGGAGAGGGGTACTTTATATATTGGGGAGAGGGGGTACTTTATTTATTGGGGAGAGGGGGTACTTTATTTATTGGGGAGAGGGGACCTTTATTTATTGGGGAGAGGGGGTACTTTATTTATTGGGGAGAGGGGTACTTTATTTATTGGGGAGAGGGGGGACTTTATTTATTGTTGAGAAGTGGGACTTAATTTATTGGGGAGAGGGGGTACTTTATATATTTATTGGGGAGTAGGGGTACTTTATTTATTTATTAGGGAGAGGGGGGACTTTATTTATTTATTGGGGAGAGGGGTACTTTATTTATTTATTGGGGAGAGGGGGTACTTTATTTATTTATTGGGGAGAGGGGTACTTTATTTATTTATTGGGGAGAGGGGTACTTTATTTATTGGGGAGAGGTGGGACTTTATTTATTAGGGAGAGGGGTAATTTATTTATTGGGGAGAGGGGTACTTTATTTATTGGGGAGAGGGGGTACTTTATTTATTTATTGGGGAGAGGGGTACTTTATTTATTGGGGAGAGGGGTACTTTATTTATTTATTGATGAGAGGGGTACTTTATTTATTGGGGAGAGGGGTACTTTATTTATTGGGGAGAGGGGTACTTTATTTATTTATTGGGGAGAGGGTACTTTATTTATTTATTAGGGAGAGGGGACTTTATTTATTTATTGGGGAAAGGGGTACTTTATTTATTTATTGGGGAGAAGGGTAATTTATTTATTTATTGGGGAGAGGGTACTTTATTTATTTATTGGGGAGAGGGGTACTTTATTCATTTATTGGGGAGAGGGGTATTTATTAATTTTTGGGGAGAGGGGGTAGTTTATTTATTTATTGGGGAGAGGGGGTACTTGATTTTTGAGGAGAGGGGTACTTTATATATTGGGGAGAGGAGGTACTTTATTTATTGGGGAGAGGGGTACTTTATTTATTGGGGAGAGGGGGACTTTATTTATTGGGGAGAGGGGTACTTTATTTATTGGGGAGAGGGGGACTTTATTTATTGGGGAGAAGGGGACTTTATTTATTGGGGAGAGGGGGTACTTTATTTATTTATTGTTGAGTAGGGGTACTTTATTTATTTATTAGGGAGAGGGGGGACTTTATTCATTTATTGGGGAGAGGGGGTACTTTATTTATTTATTGGGGAGAGGGGGTACTTTATTTATTTATTGGGGAGAGGGGGTACTTTATTTATTGGGGAGAGGTGGGACTTTATTTATTTATTGGGGAGAGGGAGGAGATCATTTATTTATTGGTGAGAGGCGGTAGTTTATTTATTTATTGGGGAGAGGGGTACTTTATTTATTGGGGAGAGGGGTACTTCATTTATTAGGGAGAGGGGTACTTTATTTATTGGGGAGAGGGGTACTTTATTTATTGGGGAGAGGGGGACTTTATTTATTTATTGAGGAGAGGGGTACTTTATTTATTGGGGAGAGGGGTACTTTATTTATTGGGGAGAGGGGGACTTTATTTATTTATTGGGGAGAGGGGTACTTTATTTATTTGTTAGGGAGAGGGGGACTTTATTTATTTATTGGGGAGAGGGGGTACTTTATTTATTTATTGGGGAGAAGGGGAATTTATTTATTTATTGGGGAGAGGGGTACTTTATTTATTTATTGGGGAGAGGGTACTTTATTTATTGGGGAGAGGGGTACTTTATTTATTAGGGAGAGGGGTACTTTATTTATTGGGGAGAGGGGGTACTTTATTTATTGGGGAGAGGGGTACTTTATTTATTTATTGGGGAGAGGGTTACTTGATTTTTGAGGAGAGGGGTACTTTATATATTGGGGAGAGGGGGTACTTTATTTATTGGGGAGAGGGGGTACTTTATTTATTGGGGAGAGGGGGACTTTATTTATTGGGGAGAGGGGTACTTTATTTATTGGGGAGAGGGGTACTTTATTTATTGGGGAGAGGGGGACTTTATTTATTGGGGAGAAGGGGACTTAATTTATTGGGGAGAGGGGTACTTTATATATTTATTGGGGAGTAGGGGTACTTTATTTATTTATTAGGGAGAGGGGGACTTTATTTATTTATTGGGGAGAGGGGTACTTTATTTATTTATTGGGGAGAGGGGTACTTTATTTATTTATTGGGGAGAGGGGTACTTTATTTATTTATTGGGGAGAGGGGTACTTTATTTATTTATTGGGGAGAGGGGGTACTTTATTTATTGGGGAGAGGTGGGACTTTACTTATTTATTGAGGAGAGGGAGGAGATCATTTATTTATTGGGGAGAGGCGGTAGTTTATTTATTTATTGGGGAGAGGGGTACTTTATTTATTGGGGAGAGGGGGACTTCATTTATTAGGGAGAGGGGTACTTTATTTATTGGGGAGAGGGGGTACTTTATTTATTGGGGAGAGGGGTGCTTTATTTATTTATTGAGGAGAGGGGGACTTTATTTATTGGGAGAGAGGGTACTTTATTTATTTATTGGGGAGAGGGGTACTTTATTTATTTGTTGGGAGAGGGGGACTTTATTTATTTATTGGGAGAGGGGTACTTTATTTATTTATTGGGGAGAAGGGATAATTCATTTATTTATTTATTGGGGAGAGGGGTACTTTATTTATTTATTGGGGAGAGGGGGTACTTTATTTATTGGGGAGAGGGCTACTTTATTTATTAGGGAGAGGGGTACTTTATTTATTGGGGAGAGGGGGTACTTTATTTATTGGGGAGAGGGGTACTTTATTTATTTATTGGGGAGAGGGTTACTTGATTTTTGAGGAGAGCGGTACTTTATATATTGGGGAGAGGGGGTACTTTATTTATTGGGGAGAGGGGTACTTTATTTATTGGGGAGAGGGGGACTTTATTTATTGGGGAGAGGGGGACTTTATTTATTGGGGAGAGGGGTACTTTATTTATTGGGGAGAGGGGGACTTTATTTATTGGGGAGAAGGGGACTTAATTTATTGGGGAGAGGGGGTACTTTATATATTTATTGGGGAGTAGGGGTACTTTATTTATTTATTAGGGAGAGGGGGACTTTATTTATTTATTGGGGAGAGGGGTACTTTATTTATTTATTGGGGAGAGGGGTACTTTATTTATTTATTAGGGAGAGGGGTACTTTATTTATTTATTGGGGAGAGGGGTACTTTATTTATTTGTTAGGGAGAGGGGGACTTTATTTATTTATTGGGGAGAGGGGTACTTTATTTATTTATTGGGGAGAAGGGATAATTTATTTATTTATTTATTGGGAGAGGGGGTACTTTATTTATTTATTGGGAGAGGGGTACTTTATTTATTGGGGAGAGGGGCTACTTTATTTATTAGGGAGAGGGGTACTTTATTTATTGGGGAGAGGGGTACTTTATTTATTGGGGAGAGGGGTACTTTATTTATTTATTGGGGAGAGGGTTACTTGATTTATTGAGGAGAGGCGGTACTTTATATATTGGGGAGAGGGGTACTTTATTTATTGGGGAGAGGGGTACTTCATTTATTGGGGAGAGGGGGACTTTATTTATTGGGGAGAGGGGTACTTTATTTATTGGGGAGAGGGGTACTTTATTTATTGGGGAGAGGGGGACTTTATTTATTGGGGAGAAGGGGACTTAATTTATTGGGGAGAGGGGTACTTTATATATTTATTGGGGAGTAGGGGTACTTTATTTATTTATTAGGGAGAGGGGGACTTTATTTATTTATTGGGGAGAGGGGGTACTTTATTTATTTATTGGGGAGAGGGGGACTTTATTTATTTATTGGGGAGAGGGTACTTTATTTATTTATTGGGGAGAGGGGGTACTTTATTTATTGGGGAGAGGTGGACTTTATTTATTAGGGAGAGGGGTACTTTATTTATTGGGGAGAGGGGTACTTTATTTATTGGGGAGAGGGGTACTTTATTTATTTATTGGGGAGAGGGGTACTTTATTTATTGGGGAGAGGGGGTACTTTATTTATTTATTGAGGAGAGGGAGTACTTTATTTATTGGGGAGAGGGGTACTTTATTTATTGGGGAGAGGGGTACTTTATTTATTTATTGCGGAGAGGGGGTACTTTATTTATTTATTAGGGAGAGGGGGACTTTATTTATTTATTGGGGAGAGGGGTACTTTATTTATTTATTGGGGAGAGGGGTACTTTATTCATTTATTGGGAAGAGGGGGACTTTATTTATTGGGGAGAGGGGGACTTGATTTATTTATTGGGGAGAGGGGTACTTTATTTATTTATTGAGGAGTGGGGTTACTTTATTTATTGGGGAGAGGGGTAGTTTATTAATTTATTGGGGAGAGGGGGTAGTTTATTTATTTATTGGGTAGAGGGGTACTTGATTTTTGAGGAGAGGGGGTACTTTATATATTGGGGAGAGGGGTACTTTATTTATTGGGGAGAGGGGTACTTTATTTATTGGGGAGAGGGGAACTTTATTTATTGGGGAGAGGGGTACTTTATTTATTGGGGAGAGGGGGTACTTTATTTATTAGGGAGAGGGGGACTTTATTTATTGGGGAGAAGGGGGACTTTATTTATTGGGGAGAGGGGTACTTTATTTATTTATTGTTGAGTAGGGGTACTTTATTTATTTATTAGGGAGAGGGGGACTTTATTTATTTATTGAGGAGAGGGGTACTTTATTTATTGGGGAGAGGGGTACTTTATTTATTGGGGAGAGGGGTACTTTATTTATTTATTGGGGAGAGGGGTACTTTATTTATTTATTAGGGAGAGGGGGACTTTATTTATTTATTGGGGAGAGGGGTACTTTATTTATTTATTGGGGAGAAGGGTAATTTATTTATTTATTGGGGAGAGGGGTACTTTATTTATTTATTGGGGAGAGGGGTACTTTATTCATTTATTGGGAAGAGGGGGACTTTATTTATTGGGGAGAGGGGTACTTGATTTATTTATTGGGGAGAGGGGGTACTTTATTTATTTATTGAGGAGTGGGGTTACTTTATTTATTGGGGAGAGGGGTAGTTTATTAATTTATTGGGGAGAGGGGTAGTTTATTTATTTATTGGGGAGAGGGGGTACTTTATTTTTGAGGAGAGGGGGTACTTTATATATTGGGGAGAGGGGGTACTTTATTTATTGGGGAGAGGGGTACTTTATTTATTGGGGAGAGGGGGACTTTATTTATTGGGGAGAGGGTGTACTTTATTTATTGGGGAGAGGGGTACTTTATTTATTGGGGAGAGGGGGACTTTATTTATTGGGGAGAAGGGGTACTTTATTTATTTATTGCGGAGAGGGGGACTTTATTTATTTATTAGGGAGAGGGGGACTTTATTTATTTATTGGGGAGAGGGGTACTTTATTTATTTATTGGGGAGAGGGGGTACTTTATTCATTTATTGGGAAGAGGGGGACTTTATTTATTGGGGAGAGGGGTACTTGATTTATTTATTGGGGAGAGGGGTACTTTATTTATTTATTGAGGAGTGGGGTTACTTTATTTATTGGGGAGAGGGGTAGTTTATTAATTTATTGGGGAGAGGGGGAGTTTATTTATTTATTGGGTAGAGGGGGACTTGATTTTTGAGGAGAGGGGTACTTTATATATTGGGGAGAGGGGTACTTTATTTATTGGGGAGAGGGGTACTTTATTTATTGGGGAGAGGGGGAACTTTATTTATTGGGGAGAGGGGTACTTTATTTATTGGGGAGAGGGGTACTTTATTTATTGGGGAGAGGGGACTTTATTTATTGGGGAGAAGGGGGACTTTATTTATTGGGGAGAGGGGTACTTTATTTATTTATTGTTGAGTAGGGGTACTTTATTTATTTATTAGGGAGAGGGGGACTTTATTTATTTATTGAGGAGAGGGGTACTTTATTTATTGGGGAGAGGGGTACTTTATTTATTGGGGAGAGGGGTACTTTATTTATTTATTGGGGAGAGGGGGTACTTTATTTATTTATTAGGGAGAGGGGGACTTTATTTATTTATTGGGGAGAGGGGGTACTTTATTTATTTATTGGGGAGAAGGGGTAATTTATTTATTTATTGGGGAGAGGGGTACTTTATTTATTTATTGGGGAGAGGGGGTACTTTATTCATTTATTGGGAAGAGGGGGACTTTATTTATTGGGGAGAGGGGGTACTTGATTTATTTATTGGGGAGAGGGGGTACTTTATTTATTTATTGAGGAGAGGGGTTACTTTATTTATTGGGGAGAGTGGGTAGTTTATTAATTTTTTGGGGAGAGGGGTAGTTTATTTATTTATTGGGGAGAGGGGTACTTTATTTTTGAGGAGAGGGGGTACTTTATATATTGGGGAGAGGGGGTACTTTATTTATTGGGGAGAGGGGGTACTTTATTTATTGGGGAGAGGGGGACTTTATTTATTGGGGAGAGGGTGTACTTTATTTATTGGGGAGAGGGGTACTTTATTTATTGGGGAGAGGGGGACTTTATTTATTGGGGAGAAGGGGACTTTATTTATTGGGGAGAGGGGGTACTTTATTTATTTATTGTTGAGTAGGGGTACTTTATTTATTTATTAGGGAGTGGGGGACTTTATTTATTTATTGGGGAGAGGGGTACTTTATTTATTTATTGGGGAGAGGGGGTACTTTATTTATTTATTGGGGAGAGGGGGTACTTTATTTATTGGGGAGAGGTGGGACTTTATTTATTTATTGGGGAGAGGGAGGAGTTCATTTATTTATTGGTGAGAGGCGGTAGTTTATTTATTTATTGGGGAGAGGGGGTACTTTATTTATTGGGGAGATGGGGTACTTTATTTATTAGGGAGAGGGGGTACTTTATATATTGGGGAGAGGGGTACTTTATTTATTGGGGAGAGGGGGTACTTTATTTATTTATTGGGGAGAGGGGGTACTTTATTTATTGGGGAGAGGGGTACTTTATTTATTGGGGAGAGGGGTACTTAATTTATTGGGGAGAGGGGTACTTTATTTATTTATTGGGAGAGGGGTACTTTATTTATTTATTGGGGAGAGGGGGTACTTTATTTATTGGGGAGAGGGGGACTATATTTATTTATTGGGGAGAGGGGAGTTCATTTATTTATTGGGGAGAGGGGTACTTTATTTATTTATTGGGGAGAGGGGGACTTTATTTATTGGGGAGAGGTGGGACTTTATTTATTTATTGGGGAGAGGGAGGAGATCATTTATTTATTGGTGAGAGGCGGTAGTTTATTTATTTATTGGGGAGAGGGGGTACTTTATTTATTGGGGAGAGGGGTACTTCATTTATTAGGGAGAGGGGGTACTTTATTTATTGGGGAGAGGGGTACTTTATTTATTGGGGAGAGGGGTACTTTATTTATTTATTGAGGAGAGGGGTACTTTATTTATTGGGGAGAGGGGTACTTTATTTATTGGGGAGAGGGGTACTTTATTTATTTATTGGGGAGAGGGGGACTTTATTTATTTGTTAGGGAGAGGGGACTTTATTTATTTATTGGGGAGAGGGGGTACTTTATTTATTTATTGGGGAGAAGGGGTAATTTATTTATTTATTGGGGAGAGGGGTACTTTATTTATTTATTGGGGAGAGGGGTACTTTATTTATTGGGGAGAGGGGTACTTTATTTATTAGGGAGAGGGGTACTTTATTTATTGGGGAGAGGGGTACTTTATTTATTGGGGAGAGGGGTACTTTATTTATTTATTGGGGAGAGGGGTTACTTGATTTTTGAGGAGAGGGGGTACTTTATATATTGGGGAGAGGGGGTACTTTATTTATTGGGGAGAGGGGTACTTCATTTATTGGGGAGAGGGGGACTTTATTTATTGGGGAGAGGGGGTACTTTATTTATTGGGGAGAGGGGGTACTTTATTTATTGGGGAGAGGGGGGACTTTATTTATTGGGGAGAAGGGGACTTAATTTATTGGGGAGAGGGGTACTTTATATATTTATTGGGGAGTAGGGGTACTTTATTTATTTATTAGGGAGAGGGGGGACTTTATTTATTTATTGGGGAGAGGGGGTACTTTATTTATTTATTGGGGAGAGGGGGTAATTTATTTATTTATTGGGGAGAGGGGGTACTTTATTTATTTATTGGGGAGAGGGGGTACTTTATTTATTTATTGGGGAGAGGGGGTACTTTATTTATTGGGGAGAGGTGGGACTTTATTTATTTATTGGGGAGAGGGAGGAGATCATTTATTTATTGGTGAGAGGCGGTAGTTTATTTATTTATTGGGGAGAGGGGGTACTTTATTTATTGGGGAGAGGGGTACTTCATTTATTAGGGAGAGGGGTACTTTATTTATTGGGGAGAGGGGTACTTTATTTATTGGGGAGAGGGGTGCTTTATTTATTTATTGAGGAGAGGGGTACTTTATTTATTGGGGAGAGGGGGTACTTTATTTATTGGGGAGAGGGGTACTTTATTTATTTATTGGGGAGAGGGGTACTTTATTTATTTGTTAGGGAGAGGGGGACTTTATTTATTTATTGGGGAGAGGGTGTACTTTATTTATTTATTGGGGAGAAGGGATAATTTATTTATTTATTGGGGAGAGGGGGTACTTTATTTATTTATTGGGGAGAGGGGGTACTTTATTTATTGGGGAGAGGGGCTACTTTATTTATTAGGGAGAGGGGTACTTTATTTATTGGGGAGAGGGGGTACTTTATTTATTGGGGAGAGGGGTACTTTATTTATTTATTGGGGAGAGGGTTACTTGATTTTTGAGGAGAGGGGTACTTTATATATTGGGGAGAGGGGTACTTTATTTATTGGGGAGAGGGGTACTTCATTTATTGGGGAGAGGGGGGACTTTATTTATTGGGGAGAGGGGTACTTTATTTATTGGGGAGAGGGGGTACTTTATTTACTTGGGGAGAGGGGGGACTTTATTTATTGGGGAGAAGGGGACTTAATTTATTGGGGAGAGGGGTACTTTATATATTTATTGGGGAGTAGGGGTACTTTATTTATTTATTAGGGAGAGGGGGACTTTATTTATTTATTGGGGAGAGGGGGTACTTTATTTATTTATTGGGAGAGGGGGACTTTATTTATTTATTGGGGAGAGGGGTACTTTATTTATTTATTGGGGAGAGGGGTACTTTATTTATTGGGGAGAGGTGGGACTTTATTTATTAGGGAGAGGGGGTACTTTATTTATTGGGGAGAGGGGGTACTTTATTTATTGGGGAGAGGGGGTACTTTATTTATTTATTGGGGAGAGGGGTACTTTATTTATTGGGGAGAGGGGTACTTTATTTATTTATTGAGGAGAGGTGGTACTTTATTTATTGGGGAGAGGGGGTACTTTATTTATTGGGGAGAGGGGGACTTTATTTATTTATTGCGGAGAGGGGGTACTTTATTTATTTATTAGGGAGAGGGGGACTTTATTTATTTATTGGGGAGAGGGGTACTTTATTTATTTATTGGGGAGAGGGGTACTTTATTCATTTATTGGGAAGAGGGGGACTTTATTTATTGGGGAGAGGGGGTACTTGATTTATTTATTGGGGAGAGGGGTACTTTATTTATTTATTGAGGAGTGGGGTTACTTTATTTATTGGGGAGAGGGGTAGTTTATTAATTTATTGGGGAGAGGGGTAGTTTATTTATTTATTGGGTAGAGGGGTACTTGATTTTTGAGGAGAGGGGTACTTTATATATTGGGGAGAGGGGGTACTTTATTTATTGGGGAGAGGGGTACTTTATTTATTGGGGAGAGGGGGAACTTTATTTATTGGGGAGAGGGGTACTTTATTTATTGGGGAGAGGGGTACTTTATTTATTGGGGAGAGGGGGACTTTATTTATTGGGGAGAAGGGGACTTTATTTATTGGGGAGAGGGGTACTTTATTTATTTATTGTTGAGTAGGGGTACTTTATTTATTTATTAGGGAGAGGGGGACTTTATTTATTTATTGAGGAGAGGGGTACTTTATTTATTGGGGAGAGGGGTACTTTATTTATTGGGGAGAGGGGGTACTTTATTTATTTATTGGGGAGAGGGGTACTTTATTTATTTATTGGGGAGAGGGGTACTTTATTCATTTATTGGGAAGAGGGGGACTTTATTTATTGGGGAGAGGGGGTACTTGATTTATTTATTGGGGAGAGGGGGTACTTTATTTATTTATTGAGGAGTGGGGTTACTTTATTTATTGGGGAGAGGGGTAGTTTATTAATTTATTGGGGAGAGGGGTAGTTTATTTATTTATTGGGGAGAGGGGGTACTTGATTTTTGAGGAGAGGGGTACTTTATATATTGGGGAGAGGGGTACTTTATTTATTGGGGAGAGGGGTACTTTATTTATTGGGGAGAGGGGGACTTTATTTATTGGGGAGAGGGGTACTTTATTTATTGGGGAGAGGGGGACTTTATTTATTGGGGAGAAGGGGACTTTATTTATTGGGGAGAGGGGGTACTTTATTTATTTATTGTTGAGTAGGGGTACTTTATTTATTTATTAGGGAGAGGGGGACTTTCTTTATTTATTGGGGAGAGGGGGTACTTTATTTATTTATTGGGGAGAGGGGTACTTTATTTATTGGGGAGAGGGGGACTTTATTTATTTATTGGGGAGAGGGGAGTTCATTTATTTATTGGCGAGAGGGGGTACTTTATTTATTGGGGAGAGGGAGTACTATATTTATTGGGGAGAGGGGGACTTTATTTATTGGGGAGAGGGGGACTTTATTTATTTATTGGGGAGAGGGAGTACTCTATTTAATTATTGGGGAGAGGGGTACTTTATTTATTGGGGAGAGGGGTACTTTATTTATTGGGGAGAGGGGGTACTTTATTTATTAGGGAGAGGGGGTACTTTATTTATTGGGGAGAGGGGTACTTTATTTATTTATTGGGGAGAGGGGTACTTTATTTATTGGGGAGAGGGGGTACTTTATTTATTTATTGGGGAGAGGGGGTACTTTATTTAATGGGGAGAGGGGTACTTTATTTATTGGGGAGAGGGGTACTTTATTTATTTATTGAGGAGAGGGGTACTTTATTTATTGGGGAGAGGGTACTTTATTTATTGGGGAGAGGGGTACTTTATTTATTTATTGGGGAGAGGGGTACTTTATTTATTTATTGGGGAGAGGGGTACTTTATTTATTGGGGAGAGGGGGACTATATTTATTTATTGGGGAGAGGGGAGTTCAATTATTTATTGGGGAGAGGGGTACTTTATTTATTTATTGGGGAGAGGGTATTTTATTTCTTTATTGGAGAGGGGTAGTTTATTTATTTATTGGGGAGAGGGGACTTTATTTATTTATTGGGGAGAGGGGTACTTTATTTATTGGGGAGAGGGGGTACTTTATTTATTAGGGAGTTTGGGTACTTTATTTATTTATTGGGGAGAGGGAGTACTCTATTTATTTATTGGGGAGAGGGGTACTTTATTTATTGGGGAGAGGGGTACTTTATTTATTAGGGAGAGGGGTACTTTATTTATTGGGGAGAGGGGGACTTTATTTATTTATTGGGGAGAGGGTACTTTATTTATTTATTGGGGAGAGGGGGTACTTTATTTATTTATTAGGGAGAGGGGGACTTTATTTATTTATTGGGGAGAGGGGGTACTTTATTTATTTATTGGGGAGAGGGGTACTTTATTTATTTATTGGGGAGAGGGGTACTTTATTTATTTATTGGGGAGAGGGGGTACTTTATTTATTTATTGGGGAGAGGGGTACTTTATTTATTGGGGAGAGGGGGACTTTATTTATTTATTGGGGAGAGGGAGGAGTTCATTTATTTATTGGTGAGAGCGGTAGTTTATTTATTTATTGGGGAGAGGGGTACTTTATTTATTGGGGAGAGGGGTACTTTATTTATTTATTGGGGAGAGGGGTACTTTATTTATTTATTGGGGAGAGGGGTACTTTATTTATTTATTAGGGAGAGGGGACTTTATTTATTTATTGGGGAGAGGGGGTACTTTATTTATTTATTGGGAGAGAGGGTACTTTATTTATTTATTGGGGAGAGGGGTACTTTATTTATTTATTGGGGAGAGGGGTACTTTATTTATTGGGGAGAGGGGGACTTTATTTATTTATTGGGGAGAGGAGGAGTTCATTTATTTATTGGTGAGAGGCGGTAGTTTATTTATTTATTGGGAGAGGGGTACTTTATTTATTGGGGAGAGGGGGTACTTTATTTATTTATTGGGGAGAGGGGTACTTTATTTATTGGGGAGAGGGGTACTTTATTTATTTATTGAGGAGAGGGGTACTTTATTTATTGGGGAGAGGGGTACTTTATTTATTGGGGAGAGGGGGTACTTTATTTATTTATTGGGGAGAGGGGTACTTTATTTATTTATTAGGAGAGGGGGACTTTATTTATTTATTGGGGAGAGGGGTACTTTATTTATTTATTGGGGAGAAGGGTACTTTATTTATTTATTGGGGAGAGGGGTACTTTATTTATTTATTGGGAGAGGGGTACTTTATTTATTGGGGAGAGGGGGACTTTATTTATTTATTGGGGAGAGGGGAGTTCATTTATTTATTGGCGAGAGGGGTACTTTATTTATTGGGGAGAGGGGTACTTTATTTATTAGGGAGAGGGGTACTTTATTTATTGGGGAGAGGGGTACTTTATTTATTTATTGGGGAGAGGGGGTACTTTATTTATTTATTGGGGAGAGGGGTACTTTATTTATTTATTGGGAGAGGGGGACTTTATTTATTTATTGGGGAGAGTGGGTACTTTATTTATTTATTGGGGAGAGGGGTACTTTATTTATTTATTGGGGAGAGGTGGGACTTTATTTATTTATTGGGGAGAGGGAGGAGTTCATTTATTTATTGGTGAGAGGCGGTAGTTTATTTATTTATTGGGGAGAGGGGGTACTTTATTTATTGGGGAGAGGGGGTACTTTATTTATTTATTGGGGAGAGGGGGTACTTTATTTATTGGGGAGAGGGGGTACTTTATTTATTTATTGAGGAGAGGGGTACTTTATTTATTGGGGAGAGGGGTACTTTATTTATTGGGGAGAGGGGGTACTTTATTTATTTATTGGGGAGAGGAGGTCCTTTATTTATTTATTAGGGAGAGGGGGACTTTATTTATTTATTGGGGAGAGGGGGTACTTTATTTATTTATTGGGGAGAAGGGGTACTTTATTTATTTATTGGGGAGAGGGGGTACTTTTTATTTATTGGGGAGAGGGGTACTTTATTTATTGGGGAGAGGGGACTTTATTTATTTATTGGGGAGAGGGGAGTTCATTTATTTATTGGGGAGAAGGGTACTTTATTTATTTATTGGGGAGAGGGTACTTTATTTATTTATTGGAGAGGGGTAGTTTATTTATTTATTGGGGAGAGGGGGTAGTTTATTTATTTATTGGGGAGAGGGGTACTTTATTTATTGGGGAGAGGGGTACTTTATGTATTTATTGGGGAGAGGGGGTACTTTATTTATTTATTAGGGAGAGTGGGGACTTTATTTATTTATTGGGGAGAGGGTACTTTATTTATTTATTGGAGAGGGGGTACTTTATTTATTTATTGGGGAGAGGGGTACTTTATTTATTTATTGGGGAGAGGGGTACTTTATTTATTGGGGAGAGGGGGTACTTTATTTATTAGGGAGTTGGGGTACTTTATTTATTGTGGAGAGGGGTACTTTATTTATTGGGGAGAGGGGGTACTTTATTTATTTATTGGGGAGAGGAGTACTCTACTTATTTATTGGGGAGAGAGGGTACTTTATTTATTGGGGAGAGAGGGTACTTGATTTATTTATTGGGGAGAGGGGTACTTTATTTATTGGGGAGAGGGGTACTTTATTTATTTATTGGGGAGAGGGGTACTTTATTTATTGGGGAGAGGGGCACTTTATTTATTTATTGGGGAGAGGGGTACTTTATTTATTTATTGGGGAGAGGTGGGACTTTATTTATTTATTGGGGAGAGGGAGGAGTTCATTTATTTATTGGGGAGAGGGGTACTTTATTTATTAGGGAGAGGGGTACTTTATTTATTGGGGAGAGGGGTACTTTATTTATTGGGGAGAGGGGTACTTTATTTATTGGGGAGAGGGGTACTTTATTTATTAGGGAGTTGGGGTACTTTATTTATTGTGGAGAGGGGGACTTTATTTATTGGGGAGAGGGGTACTTTATTTATTTATTGGGAGAGGGAGTACTCTACTTATTTATTGGGAGAGAGGGTACTTTATTTATTGGGGAGAGAGGGTACTTGATTTATTTATTGGGGAGAGGGGTACTTTATTTATTGGGGAGAGGGGTACTTTATTTATTTATTGGGGAGAGGGGTACTTTATTTATTGGGGAGAGGGGTACTTTATTTATTTATTGGGGAGAGGGGTACTTTATTTATTTATTGGGGAGAGGTGGGACTTTATTTATTTATTGGGGAGAGGGAGGAGTTCATTTATTTATTGGGGAGAGGGGTACTTTATTTATTAGGGAGAGGGGTACTTTATTTATTGGGGAGAGGGTACTTTATTTATTGGGGAGAGGGGTACTTTATTTATTTATTGGGGAGAGGGTTACTTGATTTTTGAGGAGAGGGGTACTTTATATATTGGGGAGAGGGGTACTTTATTTATTGGGGAGAGGGGTACTTTATTTATTGGGGAGAAGATGGACTTTATTTATTGGGGAGAGGGGGTACTTTATTTATTTATTGGGGAGAGGGGTACTTTATTTATTTATTATGGAGAGGGGACTTTATTTATTTATTGGGAGAGGGGTACTTTATTTATTTATTGGGGAGAGGGGTACTTTATTTATTTATTGGGGAGAGGGGGTACTTTATTTATTGGGGTGAGGGGGACTTTATTTATTGGGGAGAGGGGGACTTTATTTATTGGGGAGAGGGGTACTTTATTTATTGGGGAGAGGGGGACTTTATTTATTGGGGAGAGGGGGACTTTATTTATTGGGGAGAGGGGTACTTTATTTATTTATTGGGGAGAAGGGTACTTTATTTATTTATTGGGGAGAGGGGGTACTTTATTTATTGGGGAGAGGGGGACTTTATTTATTGGGGAGAGGGGGACTTTATTTATTGGGGAGAGGGGTACTTTATTTATTGGGGTGAGGGGGACTTTATTTATTGGGGAGAGGGGACTTTATTTATTGGGGAGAGGGGTACTTTATTTATTGGGGAGAAGGGGTACTTTATTTATTTATTGGGAGAGGGGGTACTTTATTTATTTATTGGGGAGAGGGGTACTTTATTTATTGGGGAGAGGGGGTACTTTATTTATTTATTAGGGAGAGGGGACTTTATTTATTTATTGGGGAGAGGGGTACTTTATTTATTTATTGGGGAGAAGGGGTACTTTATTTATTTATTGGAGAGGGGTAGTTTATTTATTTATTGGGGAGAGGGGCACTTTATTTATTTATTGGGAAGAGGGGGACTTTATTTATTGGGGAGAGGGGTACTTTATTTATTTATTGGAGAGAGGGGTACTTTACTTATTGGGGAGAGGGGTACTTTATTTATTGGGGAGAGGGGTACTTTATTTATTTATTGAGGAGAGGGTTACTTTATTTATTGGGGAGAGGGGGTAGTTTATTAATTTATTGGGGAGAGGGGTACTTCATTTATTGGGGAGAGGGGTACTTTCTTTTTGAGGAGAGGGGTACTGCATATATTGGGGAGAGGGGGTACTTTATTTATTGGGGAGAGGGGTACTTTATTTATTGGGGAGAGGGGGACTTTATTTATTGGGGAGAGGGGTACTTTATTTATTGGGGAGAGGGGTACTTTATTTATTGGGGAGAGGGGGACTTTATTTATTGGGGAGAAGATGGACTTTATTTATTGGGGAGAGGGGGTACTTTATTTATTTATGGGGAGAGGGGGTACTTTATTTATTTATTATGGAGAGGGGGACTTTATTTATTTATTGGGGAGAGGGATACTTTATTTATTTATTGGGGAGACGGGGTACTTTATTTATTTATTGGGGAGAGGGGTACTTTATTTATTGGGGTGAGGGGGACTTTATTTATTGGGGAGAGGGGGACTTTATTTATTGGGGAGAGGGGGTACTTTATTTATTGGGGTGAGGGGATTATTTATTGGGGAGAAGGGGACTTTATTTATTGGGGAGAGGGGTACTTTATTTATTTATTGGGGAGAAGGGTACTTTATTTATTTATTGGGGAGAGGGGGTACTTTATTTATTTATTGGGGAGAGGGGGTACTTTGTTTATTGGGGAAAGGGGGACTTTATGTATTTATTGGGGAGAGGGGGAGTTCATTTATTTATTGGGGAGAGGGGTACTTTATTTATTGGGGAGAGGGGTACTTTATTTATTGGGGAGAGGGGGTACTTTATTTATTTATTAGGGAGAGGGGACTTTATTTATTTATTGGGGAGAGGGGTACTTTATTTATTTATTGGGGAGAAGGGTACTTTATTTATTTATTGGAGAGGGGTAGTTTATTTATTTATTGGGGAGAGGGGTACTTTATTTATTTATTGGGAAGAGGGGGACTTTATTTATTGGGGAGAGGGGGTACTTTATATATTGGGGAGAGGGGTACTTTATTTATTGGGGAGAGGGGGACTTTATTTATTGGGGAGAGGGGGACTTTATTTATTGGGGAGAGGGGGTACTTTATTTATTTATTGGGGAGAGGGGTACTTTATTTATTTATGGGAGAGGGGGACTTTATTTATTTATTGGGGAGAGGGGGTACTTTATTTATTTATTGGGGAGAGGGTAGTTTATTTATTTATTGGAGAGGGGTAGTTTATTTATTTATTGGGGAGAGGGGTAGTTTATTTATTTATTGGGGAGAGGGGTACTTGATTTATTTATTGGGGAGAGGGGTACTTTATTTATTGGGGAGAGGGTACTTTATTTATTTATTGGGGAGAGGGTACTTGATTTATTTATTGGGGAGAGGGGTACTTTATTTATTGGGGAGAGGGGGTACTTTATTTATTTATTGGGGAGAGGGGGTACTTTATTTATATTTGGGAGAGGGGTACTTTATTTATTGGGGAGAGGGGGACTTTATTTATTGGGGAGAGGGGGTACTTTATTTATTTATTGAGGAGAGGGGTACTTTATTTATTGGGGAGAGGGGGTACTTTATTTATTGGGGAGAGGGGGTACTTTATTTATTGGGGAGAGGGGGACTTTATTTATTCATTGGAGAGAGGGGTACTTTACTTATTGGGGAGAGGGGGTACTTTATTTATTGGGGAGAGGGGTACTTTATTTATTTATTGAGGAGAGGGGTACTTTATTTATTGGGGAGAGGGGTAGTTTATTCATTTATTGGGGAGAGGGGTAATTTATTTATTGGGGAGAGGGGTACTTTATTTTTGAGGAGAGGGGTACTTTATATATTGGGGAGAGGGGGTACTTTATTTATTGGGGAGAGGGGGTACTTTATTTATTGGGATGAGGGGGACTTTATTTATTGGGGAGAAGGGGACTTTATTTATTGGGGAGAAGGAGTACTTTATTTATTTATTGGGGAGAAGGGGTACTTTATTTATTTATTGGGGAGAGGGGTACTTTATTTATTTATTGGGGAGAGGGGTACTTTATTTATTGGGGAGAGGGGGGACTTTATTTATTTATTGTGGAGGGGGAGTTCATTTATTTATTGGGGAGAGGGGTACTTTATTTATTGGGGAGAGGGGTACTTTATTTATTGGGGAGAGGGGGTACTTTATTTATTTATTAGGGAGAGGGGACTTTATTTATTTATTGGGGAGAGGGGTACTTTATTTATTTATTGGGGAGAGGGGTACTTTATTTATTTATTGAGGAGAGGGTTACTTTATTTATTGGGGAGAGGGGTAGTTTATTAATTTATTGGGGAGAGGGGTACTTCATTTATTGGGGAGAGGGGTACTTTCTTTTTGAGGAGAGGGGTACTGCATATATTGGGGAGAGGGGGTACTTTATTTATTGGGGAGAGGGGTACTTTATTTATTGGGGAGAGGGGGACTTTATTTATTGGGGAGAGGGTACTTTATTTATTGGGGAGAGGGGGTACTTTATTAATTGGGGAGAGGGGGGACTTTATTTATTGGGGAGAAGATGGACTTTATTTATTGGGGAGAGGGGGTACTTTATTTATTTATGGGGAGAGGGGGTACTTTATTTATTTATTATGGAGAGGGGGACTTTATTTATTTATTGGGGAGAGGGGATACTTTATTTATTTATTGGGGAGACGGGGTACTTTATTTATTTATTGGGGAGAGGGGGTACTTTATTTATTGGGGTGAGGGGGACTTTATTTATTGGGGAGAGGGGGACTTTATTTATTGGGGAGAGGGGGTACTTTATTTATTGGGGTGAGGGGATTATTTATTGGGGAGAAGGGGACTTTATTTATTGGGGAGAGGGGTACTTTATTTATTTATTGGGGAGAAGGGGTACTTTATTTATTTATTGGGGAGAGGGGTACTTTATTTATTTATTGGGGAGAGGGGGTACTTTGTTTATTGGGGAAAGGGGGACTTTATGTATTTATTGGGGAGAGGGGGAGTTCATTTATTTATTGGGGAGAGGGTACTTTATTTATTGGGGAGAGGGGTACTTTATTTATTGGGAGAGGGGGTACTTTATTTATTTATTAGGGAGAGGGGACTTTATTTATTTATTGGGGAGAGGGTTACTTTATTTATTTATTGGGGAGAAGGGGTACTTTATTTATTTATTGGAGAGGGGTAGTTTATTTATTTATTGGGAGAGGGGTACTTTATTTATTTATTGGGAAGAGGGGGACTTTATTTATTGGGGTGAGGGGTACTTTATATATTGGGGAGAGGGGTACTTTATTTATTGGGGAGAGGGGGACTTTATTTATTGGGGAGAGGGGGACTTTATTTATTGGGGAGAGGGGTACTTTATTTATTTATTGGGGAGAGGGGTACTTTATTTATTTATTAGGAGAGGGGACTTTATTTATTTATTGGGGAGAGGGGTACTTTATTTATTTATTGGGGAGAGGGGTAGTTTATTTATTTATTGTGAGAGGGTAGTTTATTTATTTATTGGGGAGAGGGGGTAGTTTATTTATTTATTGGGGAGAGGGATACTTGATTTATTTATTGGGGAGAGGGGTACTTTATTTATTGGGGAGAGGGGTACTTTATTTATTTATTGGGGAGAGGGGTACTTGATTTATTTATTGGGGAGAGGGGTACTTTATTTATTGGGGAGAGGGGGACTTTATTTATTTATTGGGGAGAGGGGCACTTTATTTATATTTGGGAGAGGGGGACTTTATTTATTGGGGAGAGGGGACTTTATTTATTGGGGAGAGGGGTACTTTATTTATTTATTGAGGAGAGGGGTACTTTATTTATTGGGGAGAGGGGGTACTTTATTTATTGGGGAGAGGGGGTACTTTATTTATTGGGGAGAGGGGTACTTTATTTATTCATTGGAGAGAGGGGTACTTTACTTATTGGGGAGAGGGGTACTTTATTTATTGGGGAGAGGGGTACTTTATTTATTTATTGAGGAGAGGGGTACTTTATTTATTGGGGAGAGGGGGTAGTTTATTCATTTATTGGGGAGAGGGGTAATTTATTTATTGGGGAGAGGGGGTACTTTATTTATTGAGGAGAGGGTACTTTATATATTGGGAGAGGGGGTACTTTATTTATTGGGGAGAGGGGTACTTTATTTATTGGGATGAGGGGGACTTTATTTATTGGGGAGAGGGGGACTTTATTTATTGGGGAGAAGGAGTACTTTATTTATTTATTGGGGAGAAGGGGTACTTTATTTATTTATTGGGGAGAGGGGTACTTTATTTATTTATTGGGGAGAGGGGTACTTTATTTATTGGGGAGAGGGGGACTTTATTTATTTATTGTGGAGGGGGAGTTCATTTATTTATTGGGGAGAGGGGTACTTTATTTATTGGGGAGAGGGGTACTTTATTTATTGGGGAGAGGGGTACTTTATTTATTTATTAGGAGAGGGGACTTTATTTATTTATTGGGGAGAGGGGTACTTTATTTATTTATTGGGGAGAAGGGGTACTTTATTTATTTATTGGAGAGAGGTAGTTTATTTATTTATTGGGGAGAGGGGTACTTTATTTATTTATTGGGAAGAGGGGGACTTTATTTATTGGGGAGAGGGGTACTTTATTTATTTATTGGAGAGAGGGGTACTTTACTTATTGGGGAGAGGGTACTTTATTTATTGGGGAGAGGGGGTACTTTATTTATTTATTGAGGAGAGGGTTACTTTATTTATTGGGGAGAGGGGTAGTTTGTTAATTTATTGGGGAGAGGGGTACTTCATTTATTGGGGAGAGGGGTACTTTATTTTTGAGGAGAGGGGTACTTTATATATTGGGGAGAGGGGGTACTTTATTTATTGGGGAGAGGGGTACTTTATTTATTGGGGAGAGGGGGACTTTATTTATTGGGGAGAGGGTACTTTATTTATTGGGGAGAGGGGTACTTTATTTATTGGGGAGAGGGGGACTTTATTTATTGGGGAGAAGATGGACTTTATTTATTGGGGAGAGGGGGACTTTATTTATTTATTGGGGAGAGGGGGTACTTTATTTATTTATTATGGAGAGGGGGAATTTATTTATTTATTGGGGAGAGGGGATACTTTATTTATTTATTGGGGAGAGGGGTACTTTATTTATTTATTGGGGAGAGGGGGTACTTTATTTATTTATTGGGGAGAGGGGTACTTTATTTATTGGGAAGAGGGGGACTTTATTTATTGGGGAGAGGGGTAATTGATTTATTTATTGGGGAGAGGGGGGACTTTATTTATTGGGGAGAGGGGGACTTTATTTATTTATTGAGGAGAGGGTTACTTTATTTATTGGGGAGAGGGGTAGTTTATTAATTTATTGGGGAGAGGGGTACTTTATTTATTGGGGAGAGGGGTACTTTATTTTTGAGGAGAGGGGGTACTTTATATATTGGGGAGAGGGGTACTTTATTTATTGGGGAGAGGGGGTATTTTATTTATTGGGGAGAGGGGGACTTTATTTATTGGGGAGAGGGGTACTTTATTTATTGGGGAGAGGGGTACTTTATTTATTGGGGAGAGGGGGACTTTATTTATTGGGGAGAAGATGTACTTTATTTATTGTGGAGAGGGGTACTTTATTTATTTATTGGGGAGAGGGGTACTTTATTTATTTATTAGGGAGAAGGGGGACTTTATTTATTTATTGGGGAGAGGGGGTACTTTATTTATTTATTGGGAGAGAGGGTACTTTATTTATTTATTTGGGAGAGGGGGTACTTTATTTATTTATTGGGGAGAGGGTACTTTATTTATTTATTGGGAAGAGGGGGACTTTATTTATTGGGGAGAGGGGTACTTGATTTATTTATTGGGAGAGGGGTACTTTATTTATTGGGGAGAGGGTTAGTTTATTTATTTATTGGGGAGAGGGGTACTTTATTTATTTATTGGGAAGAGGGGGACTTTATTTATTGGGGAGAGGGGTACTTTATTTATATATTGGGGAGAGGGGTACTTTATTTATTTATTGGGGAGAGGGATACTTTATTTATTTATTGGGGAGACGGGGTACTTTATTTATTTATTGGGGAGAGGGGTACTTTATTTATTTATGGGGAGAGGGGTACTTTATTTATTTATTATGGAGAGGGGACTTTATTTATTTATTGGGGAGAGGGATACTTTATTTATTTATTGGGGAGACGGGGTACTTTATTTATTTATTGGGGAGAGGGGGTACTTTATTTATTGGGGAGAGGGGGACTTTATTTATTGGGGAGAGGGGGACTTTATTTATTGGGGAGAGGGGTACTTTATTTATTGGGGTGAGGGGGACTTTATTTATTGGGGAGAAGGGGACTTTATTTATTGGGGAGAGGGGGTACTTTATTTATTTATTGGGGAGAAGGGGTACTTTATTTATTTATTGGGGAGAGGGGTACTTTATTTATTTATTGGGGAGAGGGGTACTTTGTTTATTGGGGAAAGGGGGACTTTATGTATTTATTGGGGAGAGGGGAGTTCATTTATTTATTGGGGAGAGGGGACTTTATTTATTGGGGAGAGGGGGACTTTATTTATTGGGGAGAGGGGTACTTTATTTATTTATTAGGAGAGGGGACTTTATTTATTTATTGGGGAGAGGGGTACTTTATTTATTTATTGGGGAGAAGGGGTACTTTATTTATTTATTGGGGAGAGGGGGTACTTTATTTATTGGGAAGAGGGGGACTTTATTTATTGGGGAGAGGGGTAATTGATTTATTTATTGGGGAGAGGGGTACTTTATTTATTGGGGAGAGGGGGTACTTTATTTATTTATTGAGGAGAGGGTTACTTTATTTATTGGGGAGAGGGGTAGTTTATTAATTTATTGGGGAGAGGGGGACTTTATTTATTGGGGAGAGGGGGTACTTTATTTTTGAGGAGAGGGGGTACTTTATATATTGGGGAGAGGGGGACTTTATTTATTGGGGAGAGGGGGTACTTTATTTATTGGGGAGGGGACTTTATTTATTGGGGAGAGGGGTACTTTATTTATTGTGGAGAGGGGTACTTTATTTATTTATTGGGGAGAGGGGTACTTTATTTATTTATTAGGGAGAAGGGGACTTTATTTATTTATTGGGGAGAGGGGGTACTTTATTTATTTATTGGGGAGAGGGGGTACTTTATTTATTTATTTGGGAGAGGGTACTTTATTTATTTATTGGGTAGAGGGGTACTTTATTTATTTATTGGGAAGAGGGGGACTTTATTTATTGGGGAGAGGGGGTACTTGATTTATTTATTGGGAGAGGGGGTACTTTATTTATTGGGGAGAGGGGTAGTTTATTTATTTATTGGGGAGAGGGGTACTTTATTTATTTATTGGGAAGAGGGGGACTTTATTTATTGGGGAGAGGGGGTACTTTATTTATATATTGGGGAGAGGGGTACTTTATTTATTGGGGAGAGGGGGACTTTATTTATTGGGGAGAAGATGGACTTTATTTATTGGGGAGAGGGGTACTTTATTTATTTATTGGGGAGAGGGGTACTTTATTTATTTATTAGGGAGAGGGGACTTTATTTATTTATTGGGAGAGGGGTACTTTATTTATTTATTGGGGAGAGGGGTACTTTATTTATTGGGGAGAGGGGTACTTTATTTATTTATTGGGGAGAGGGGGTACTTTATTTATTTATTGGGGAGAGGGGGTACTTTATTTATTGGGGAGAGGGGACTTGATTTATTTATTGGGGAGAGGGGTACTTTATTTATTGGGGAGAGGGTTAGTTTATTTATTTATTGGGGAGAGGGGTACTTTATTTATTTATTGGGAAGAGTGGGGACTTTATTTATTGGGGAGAGGGGTACTTTATTTATATATTTGGGAGAGGGGTACTTTATTTATTGGGGAGAGGGGGGACTTTATTTATTGGGGAGAAGATGGACTTTATTTATTGGGGAGAGGGGGTACTTTATTTATTTATTGGGGAAAGGGGTACTTTATTTATTTCTTAGGGAGAGGGGGACTTTATTTATTTATTGGGGAGAGGGGGTACTTTATTTATTTATTGGGGAGAGGGGTACTTTATTTATTTATTGGGGAGAGGGGTACTTTATTTATTTATTGGGGAGAGGGGTACTTTATTTATTTATTGGGAAGAGGGGGACTTTATTTATTGGGGAGAGGGGGACTTGATTTATTTATTGGGGAGAGGGGTACTTTATTTATTGGGGAGAGGGGTACTTTATTTATTTATTGGGGAGAGGGGTACTTTATTTATTTATTGGGGAGAGGGGGACTTTATTTTTTGGGGAGAGGGGGACTTTCTTTATTGGGGAGAGGGGTACTTTATTTATTTATTGATGAGAGGGGGTACTTTATTTATTGGGGAGAGGGGGACTTTATTTATTGGGGAGAGGGGGTACTTTATTTATTGGGGAGAGGGGTACTTTATTTATTTATTGGAGAGAGGGGTACTTTACTTATTGGGGAGAGGGGTACTTTATTTACTGGGGAGAAGGGGCACTTTATTTATTTATTGGGGAGAGGGGGGACTTTATTTATTTATTGGGGAGAGGGGGTACTTTATTTATTGGGGAGAGGGGGACTTTATTTATTTATTAGGGAGAGGGGACTTTATTTATTTATTGGGAGAGAGGGTACTTTATTTATTTATTGAGGAGAGGGTTACTTTATTTATTGGGGAGAGGGGTAGTTTATTAATTTATTGGGGAGAGGGGGTACTTCATTTATTGGGGAGAGGGGTACTTTCTTTTTGAGGAGAGGGGTACTTTATATATTGGGGAGAGGGGTACTTTATTTATTGGGGAGAGGGGGACTTTATTTATTGGGGAGAGGGGGACTTTATTTATTGGGGAGAGGGGGTACTTTATTTATTTATTGGAGAGAGGGGGTACTTTACTTATTGGGGAGAGGGGTACTATATTTATTGGGGAGAGGGGTACTTTATTTATTTATTGAGGAGAGGGTTACTTTATTTATTGGGGAGAGGGGTAGTTTATTAATTTATTGGGGAGAGGGGGTACTTCATTTATTGGGGAGAGGGGGTACTTTCTTTTTGAGGAGAGGGTACTTTATATATTGGGGAGAGGGGGTACTTTATTTATTGGGGAGAGGGGTACTTTATTTATTGGGGAGAGGGGGACTTTATTTATTGGGGAGAGGGGTACTTTATTTATTGGGGAGAGGGGGTACTTTATTAATTGGGGAGAGGGGGACTTTATTTATTGGGGAGAAGATGGACTTTATTTATTGGGGAGAGGGGTACTTTATTTATTTATTGGGGAGAGGGGTACTTTATTTATTTATTATGGAGAGGGGGACTTTATTTATTTATTGGGGAGAGGGATACTTTATTTATTTATTGGGGAGAGGGGGTACTTTATTTATTTATTGGGGAGAGGGGTACTTTATTTATTGGGGTGAGGGGGACTTTATTTATTGGGGAGAGGGGGACTTTATTTATTGGGGAGAGGGGTACTTTATTTATTGGGGTGAGGGGGACTTTATTTATTGGGGAGAAGGGGCACTTTATTTATTGGGGAGAGGGGGTACTTTGTTTATTGGGGAGAGGGAGGGCTTTATGTATTTATTGGGGAGAGGGGAGTTCATTTATTTATTGGGGAGAGGGGTACTTTATTTATTGGGGAGAGGGGGTACTTTATTTATTGGGGAGAGGGGTACTTTATTTATTTATTAGGGAGAGGGGACTTTATTTATTTATTGGGGAGAGGGGGACTTTATTTATTTATTGGGGAGAAGGGGTACTTAATTTATTTATTGGAGAGGGGTAGTTTATTTATTTATTGGGGAGAGGGGTACTTTATTTATTTATTGGGAAGAGGGGGACTTTATTTATTGGGGAGAGGGGGTACTTTATATATTGGGGAGAGGGGGCACTTTATTTATTGGGGAGAGGGGGACTTTATTTATTGGGGAGAGGGGGACTTTATTTATTGGGGAGAGGGGGTACTTTATTTATTTATTGGGGAGAGGGGGTACTTTATTTATTTATTAGGGAGAGGGGACTTTATTTATTTATTGGGGAGAGGGGGACTTTATTTATTTATTGGGGAGAGGGTAGTTTATTTATTTATTGTAGAGGGGGAGTTTATTTATTTATTGGGAGAGGGGTAGTTTATTTATTTATTGGGGAGAGGGATACTTGATATATTTATTGGGGAGAGTGGGTACTTTATTTATTGGGGAGAGGGGGTACTTTATTTATTTATTGAGGAGAGGTGGTACTTTATTTATTTATTGGGAAGAGGGGGACTTTATTAATTGGGGAGAGGGGGCACTTGATTTATTTATTGGGGAGAGGGGGTACTTTATTTATTGGGGAGAGGGGGGACTTTATTTATTTATTGGGGAGAGGGGTACTTTATTTATTGGGGAGAGGGGACTTTATTTATTGGGGAGAGGGGGACTTTATTTATTGGGGAGAGGGGTACTTTATTTATATGTTGGGGAGAGGGGGTACTTTATTTATTGGGGAGAGGGGGACTTTATTTATTGGGGAGAGGGGGTACTTTATTTATTTATTGAGGAGAGGGGGGACTTTATTTATTGGGGAGAGGGGTACTTTATTTATTGGGGAGAGGGGTACTTTATTTATTCATTGGAGAGAGGGGTACTTTACTTATTGGGGAGAGGGGTACTTTATTTATTGGGGAGAGGGGGTACTTTATTTATTTATTGAGGAGAGGGGTACTTTATTTATTGGGGAGAGGGGGTAGTTTATTCATTTATTGGGGAGAGGGGTAATTTATTTATTGGGGAGAGGGGGTACTTTATTTTTGAGGAGAGGGGTACTTTATATATTGGGGAGAGGGGTACTTTATTTATTGGGGAGAGGGGTACTTTATTTATTGGGATGAGGGGGACTTTATTTATTGGGGAGAAGGGGACTTTATTTATTGGGGAGAAGGGTACTTTATTTATTTATTGGGGAGAAGGGGTACTTTATTTATTTATTGGGGAGAGGGGTACTTTATTTATTTATTGGGGAGAGGGGTACTTTATTTATTGGGGAGAGGGGGACTTTATTTATTTATTGGGGAGAGGGGTAGTTCATTTATTTATTGGGAGAGGGGTACTTTATTTATTGGGGAGAGGGGTACTTTATTTATTGGGGAGAGGGGGACTTTATTTATTTATTAGGGAGAGGGGACTTTAGTTATTTATTGGGGAGAGGGGTACTTTATTTATTTATTGGGGAGAAGGGTACTTTATTTATTTATTGGAGAGGGGTAGTTTATTTATTTATTGGGGAGAGGGGTACTTTATTTATTTATTGGGAAGAGGGGGACTTTATTTATTGGGGAGAGGGGGTACTTTATTTATTTATTGGAGAGAGGGGGACTTTACTTATTGGGGAGAGGGGTACTTTATTTATTGGGGAGAGGGGTACTTTATTTATTTATTGAGGAGAGGGTTACTTTATTTATTGGGGAGAGGGTAGTTTATTAATTTATTGGGGAGAGGGGTACTTCATTTATTGGGAGAGAGGGACTTTATTTTTGAGGAGAGGGGACTTTATATATTGGGGAGAGTGGGTACTTTATTTATTGGGGAGAGGGGGGACTTTATTTATTGGGGAGAGGGGGACTTTATTTATTGGGGAGAGGGTACTTTATTTATTGGGGAGAGGGGTACTTTATTTATTGGGGAGAGGGGACTTTATTTATTGGGGAGAAGATGGACTTTATTTATTGGGGAGAGGGGGTACTTTATTTATTTATTGGGGAGAGGGGGTACTTTATTTATTTATTATGGAGAGGGGGACTTTATTTATTTATTGGGGAGAGGGATACTTTATTTATTTATTGGGGAGAGGGGGACTTTATTTATTTATTGGGGAGAGGTGGTACTTTATTTACTTATTGGGGAGAGGAGTACTTTATTTATTGGGAAGAGGGGGACTTTATTTATTGGGAGAGGGGTACTTGATTTATTTATTGGGGAGAGGGGTACTTTATTTATTGGGGAGAGGGGTACTTTATTTATTGGGGAGAGGGGGTACTTTATTTATTCATTGGAGAGAGGGGTACTTTACTTATTGGGGAGAGGGGACTTTATTTATTGGGGAGAGGGGTACTTTATTTATTTATTGAGGAGAGGGGTACTTTATTTATTGGGGAGAGGGGTAGTTTATTCATTTATTGGGGAGAGGGGTAATTTATTTATTGGGGAGAGGGGGTACTTTATTTTTGAGGAGAGGGGTACTTTATATATTGGGGAGAGGGGTACTTTATTTATTGGGGAGAGGGGGTACTTTATTTATTGGGATGAGGGGGACTTTATTTATTGGGGAGAAGGGGACTTTATTTATTGGGGAGAAGGGTACTTTATTTATTTATTGGGGAGAAGGGTACTTTATTTATTTATTGGGGAGAGGGGGTACTTTATTTATTTATTGGGGAGAGGGGGTACTTTATTTATTGGGGAGAGGGGTAGTTCATTTATTTATTGGGGAGAGGGGTACTTTATTTATTGGGGAGAGGGGTACTTTATTTATTGGGGAGAGGGGTACTTTATTTATTTATTAGGGAGAGGGACCTTATTTATTTATTGGGGAGAGGGGTACTTTATTTATTTATTGGGGAGAAGGGTACTTTATTTATTTATTGGAGAGGGGGTAGTTTATTTATTTATTGGGGAGAGGGGTACTTTATTTATTTATTGGGAAGAGGGGACTTTATTTATTGGGGAGAGGGGGACTTTATTTATTTATTGGAGAGAGGGTACTTTACTTATTGGGGAGAGGGGGTACTTTATTTATTGGGGAGAGGGGTACTTTATTTATTTATTGAGGAGAGGGGTTACTTTATTTATTGGGGAGAGGGGTAGTTTATTAATTTATTGGGGAGAGGGGTACTTCATTTATTGGGGAGAGGGGTACTTTATTTTTGAGGAGAGGGGGGACTTTATATATTGGGGAGAGGGGTACTTTATTTATTGGGGAGAGGGGTACTTTATTTATTGGGGAGAGGGGGACTTTATTTATTGGGGAGAGGGTACTTTATTTATTGGGGAGAGGGGTACTTTATTTATTTATTGGGGAGAGGGGACTTTATTTATTTATTTGGGAGAGGGGTACTTTATTTATTTATTGGGTAGAGGGGGACTTTATTTATTTATTGGGAAGAGGGGGACTTTATTTATTGGGGAGAGGGGTACTTGATTTATTTATTGGGGAGAGGGGTACTTTATTTATTGGGGAGAGGGTTAGTTTATTTATTTATTGGGGAGAGGGGTACTTTATTTATTTATTGGGAAGAGGGGGACTTTATTTATTGGGGAGAGGGGGTACTTTATTTATATATTGGGGAGAGGGGTACTTTATTTATTGGGGAGAGGGGGACTTTATTTATTGGGGAGAAGATGGACTTTATTTATTGGGGAGAGGGGGTACTTTATTTATTTATTGGGGAGAGGGGTACTTTATTTATTTATTAGGGAGAGGGGACTTTATTTATTTATTGGGGAGAGGGTACTTTATTTATTTATTGGGGAGAGGGGGACTTTATTTATTTATTTGGGAGAGGGGTACTTTATTTATTTATTGGGGAGAGGGGGTACTTTATTTATTTATTGGGAAGAGGGGACTTTATTTATTGGGGAGAGGGGGACTTTATTTATTTATTGGGGAGAGGGGTACTTTATTTATTGGGGAGAGGGGGACTTTATTTATTTATTGGGAGAGGGGTACTTTATTTATTGGGGAGAGGGGTACTTTATTTATTTATTGGGAAGAGGGGGACTTTATTTATTGGGGAGAGGGGGACTTTATATATTGGGGAGAGGGGGACTTTATTTATTGGGGAGAGGGGGACTTTATTTATTGGGGAGAGGGTGACTTTATTTATTGGGGAGAGGGCTATTTATTTATTGGGAGATGGGGTACTTTATTTATTTATTAGGGAGAGGGGACTTTATTTATTTATTGGGGAGAGGGGTACTTTATTTATTTATTGGGGAGAGGGTAGTTTATTTATTTATTGTAGAGGGGTAGTTTATTTATTTATTGGGGAGAGGGGGAGTTTATTTATTTATTGGGGAGAGGGATACTTGATTTATTTATTGGGGAGAGGGGGTACTTTATTTATTGGGGAGAGGGGTACTTTATTTATTTATTGGGGAGAGGGGTACTTTATTTATTTATTGGGAAGAGGGGGACTTTATTTATTGGGGAGAGGGGTACTTGATTTATTTATTGGGGAGAGGGGGACTTGATTTATTTATTGGGGAGAGGGGACTTGATTTATTTATTGGGGAGAGGGGTACTTTATTTATTTATTGGGGAGAGGGGGTACTTTATTTATTTATTGGGGAGAGGGGGTACTTTATTTATATGTTGGGGAGAGGGGTACTTTATTTATTGGGGAGATGGGGGACTTTATTTATTGGGGAGAGGGGTACTTTATTTATATGTTGGGAGAGGGGTACTTTATTTATTGGGGAGAGGGGGACTTTATTTATTGGGGAGAGGGTACTTTATTTATTTATTGAGGAGAGGGGTACTTTATTTATTGGGGAGAGGGGGTACTTTATTTATTGGGGAGAGGGGGGACTTTATTTATTGGGGAGAGGGGGGACTTTATTTATTTATTATGGAGAGGGGGACTTTATTTATTTATTGGGAGAGGGATACTTTATTTATTTATTGGGGAGAGGGGTACTTTATTTATTTATTGGGGAGAGGGGGTACTTTATTTATTTATTGGGGAGAGGGGTACTTTATTTATTGGGAAGAGGGGGACTTTATTTATTGGGGAGAGGGGACTTGATTTATTTATTGGGGAGAGGGGTACTTTACTTATTGGGGAGAGGGGTACTTTATTTATTTATTGAGGAGAGGGGTTACTTTATTTATTGGGGAGAGGGGGAGTTTATTTATTTATTGGGGAGAGGGGTACTTTATTTATTGGGGAGAGGGGTACTTTATTTTTGAGGAGAGGGGTACTTTATATATTGGGGAGAGGGGGTACTTTATTTATTGGGGAGAGGGGTACTTTATTTATTGGGGAGAGGGGACTTTATTTATTGGGGAGAGGGGTACTTTATTTATTGGGGAGAGGGGTCCTTTATTTATTGGGGAGAGGGGACTTTATTTATTGGGGAGAAGATGTACTTTATTTATTGGGGAGAGGGGGTACTTTATTTATTTATTGGGGAGAGGGGGTACTTTATTTATTTATTAGGGAGAAGGGGACTTTATTTATTTATTGGGGAGAGGGGTACTTTATTTATTTATTGGGGAGAGGGGTACTTTATTTATTTATTTGGGAGAGGGGTACTTTATTTATTTATTGGGTAGAGGGGGACTTTATTTATTTATTGGGAAGAGGGGGACTTTATTTATTGGGGAGAGGGATACTTTATTTATTGGGGAGAGGGGTAGTTTATTTATTTATTGGGGAGAGGGGTACTTTATTTATTTATTGGGAAGAGGGGGACTTTATTTATTGGGGAGAGGGGTACTTTATTTATATATTGGGGAGAGGGGTACTTTATTTATTGGGGAGAGGGGGACTTTATTTATTGGGGAGAAGATGGACTTTATTTATTGGGGAGAGGGGGTACTTTATTTATTTATTGGGGAGAGGGGTACTTTATTTATTTATTAGGGAGAGGGGGACTTTATTTATTTATTGGGGAGAGGGGTACTTTATTTATTTATTGGGGAGAGGGGTACTTTATTTATTTATTTGGGAGAGGGGTACTTTATTTATTTATTGGGGAGAGGGGTACTTTATTTATTTATTGGGAAGAGGGGGACTTTATTTATTGGGGAGAGGGGTACTTGATTTATTTATTGGGGAGAGGGGTACTTTATTTATTGGGGAGAGGGGTACTTTATTTATTGGGGAGAGGGGGACTTTATTTATTTATTGGAGAGAGGGGCACTTTACTTATTGGGGAGAGGGGGGACTTTATTTATTGGGGAGAGGGGTACTTTATTTATTTATTGGGGAGAGGGGTACTTTATTTATTGGGAAGAGGGGGACTTTATTTATTGGGGAGAGGGGGTACTTGATTTATTTATTGGGGAGAGGGGGTACTTTACTTATTGGGGAGAGGGGGTACTTTATTTATTTATTGAGGAGAGGGGTTACTTTATTTATTGGGGAGAGGGGGAGTTTATTTATTTATTGGGGAGAGGGGTACTTTATTTATTGGGGAGAGGGGTACTTTATTTTTGAGGAGAGGGGGACTTTATATATTGGGGAGAGGGGTACTTTATTTATTGGGGAGAGGGGTATTTTATTTATTGGGGAGGGGACTTTATTTATTGGGGAGAGGGGGTACTTTATTTATTGGGGAGAGGGGTCCTTTATTTATTGGGGAGAGGGGGACTTTATTTATTGGGGAGAAGATGTACTTTATTTATTGGGGAGAGGGGGTACTTTATTTATTTATTGGGGAGAGGGGGTACTTTATTTATTTATTAGGGAGAAGGGGGACTTTATTTATTTATTGGGGAGAGGGGTACTTTATTTATTTATTGGGGAGAGGGGTACTTTATTTATTTATTTGGGAGAGGGGTACTTTATTTATTTATTGGGGAGAGGGGTACTTTATTTATTTATTGGGAAGAGGGGGACTTTATTTATTGGGGAGAGGGGGACTTGATTTATTTATTGGGGAGAGGGGTACTTTATTTATTGGGGAGAGGGTTAGTTTATTTATTTATTGGGGAGAGGGGTACTTTATTTATTTATTGGGAAGAGGGGGACTTTATTTATTGGGGAGAGGGGTACTTTATTTATATATTGGGGAGAGGGGTACTTTATTAATTGGGGAGAGGGGGACTTTATTTATTGGGGAGAAGATGGACTTTATTTATTGGGGAGAGGGGTACTTTATTTATTTATTGGGGAGAGGGGGACTTTATTTATTTATTAGGGAGAGGGGGACTTTATTTATTTATTGGGGAGAGGGGTACTTTATTTATTTATTGGGGAGAGGGGTACTTTATTTATTTATTTGGGAGAGGGGGACTTTATTTATTTATTGGGGAGAGGGGGTACTTTATTTATTTATTGGGAAGAGGGGGACTTTATTTATTGGGGAGAGGGGGTACTTGATTTATTTATTGGGGAGAGGGGTACTTTATTTATTGGGGAGAGGGGTACTTTATTTATTGGGGAGAGGGGTACTTTATTTATTTATTGGAGAGAGGGTACTTTACTTATTGGGGAGAGGGGGTACTTTATTTATTGGGGAGAGGGGGGACTTTATTTTTATTAGGGAGAGGGGACTTTATTTATTGGGGAGAGGGGGTACTTTATTTATTTATTGGGGAGAGGGGTACTTTATTTATTTATTGGGGAGAGGGGTACTTTATTTATTTATTGGGGAGAGGGGGTACTTTATTTATTTATTGGGGAGAGGGGGTACTTTATTTATTGGGGAGAGGTGGGACTTCATTTATTTATTGGGGAGAGGGGTAGTTTATTTATTTATTGGGGAGAGGGGACTTTATTTATTGGGGAGAGGGGTACTTTATTTATTAGGGAGAGGGGTACTTTATTTATTGGGGAGAGGGGTACTTTATTTATTGGGGAGAGGGGGTACTTTATTTATTGGGGAGAGGGGTACTTTATTTATTTATTGGAGAGAGGGGGTACTTTACTTATTGGGGAGAGGGGTACTTTATTTATTGGGGAGAGGGGTACTTAATTTTTATTAGGGAGAGGGGGACTTTATTTATTGGGGAGAGGGGGGACTTTATTTATTTATTGGGGTGAGGGGTACTTTATTTATTTATTGGGGAGAGGGGTACTTTATTTATATATTGGGGAGAGGGGTACTTTATTTATTTATTGGGGAGAGGGGTACTTTATTTATTGGGGAGAGGTGGGACTTTATTTATTTATTGGGGAGAGGGGGAGTTCATTTATTTATTGGGGAGAGGGGTACTTTATTTATTGGGGAGAGGTGGGACTTTATTTATTTATTGGGAAGAGGGGGACTTTATTTATTGGGGAGAGGGGGTACTTGATTTATTTATTGGGGAGAGGGGTACTTTATTTATTGGGGAGAGGGGTACTTTATTTATTGGGGAGAGGGGTACTTTATTTATTTATTGGAGAGAGGGGGTACTTTACTTATTGGGGAGAGGGGTACTTTATTTATTGGGGAGAGGGGACTTAATTTTTATTAGGGAGAGGGGACTTTATTTATTGGGGAGAGGGGTACTTTATTTATTTATTGGGGTGAGGGGTACTTTATTTATTTATTGGGGAGAGGGGGACTTTATTTATTTATTGGGGAGAGGGGTACTTTATTTTTATTGGGGAGAGGGGTACTTTATTTATTGGGGAGAGGTGGGACTTTATTTATTTATTGGGGAGAGGGGAGTTCATTTATTTATTGGGGAGAGGGGTAGTTTATTTATTTATTGGGGAGAGGGGGTACTTTATTTATTGGGGAGAGGGGGTACTTTATTTATTAGGGAGAGGGGTACTTTATTTATTGGGGAGAGGGGTACTTTATTTATTGGGGAGAGGGGTACTTTATTTATTGGGGAGAGGGGGACTTTATTTATTTATTGGAGAGAGGGGGTACTTTACTTATTGGGGAGAGGGGTACTTTATTTATTGGGGAGAGGGGTACTTAATTTTTTATTAGGGAGAGGGGGACTTTATTTATTGGGGAGAGGGGGGACTTTATTTATTTATTGGGGTGAGGGGTACTTTATTTATTTATTGGGGAGAGGGGTACTTTATTTATTTATTGGGGAGAGGGGACTTTATTTATTTATTGGGGAGAGGGGAGTTCATTTATTTATTGGGGAGAGGGGTACTTTATTTATTTATTGGGGAGAGGGGTACTTTATTTATTGGGGAGAGGGGTACTTTATTTATTAGGGAGAGGGGTACTTTATTTATTGGGGAGAGGGGGTACTTTATTTATTGGGGAGAGGATACTTTATTTATTGGGGAGAGGGGTACTTTATTTATTTATTGGGGATAGGGGGTACTTTATTTATTTATTAGGGAGAGGGGACTTTATTTATTTATTGGGGAGAGGGGCACTTTATTTATTTATTGGGGAGAGGGGTACTTTATTTATTTATTGGGGAGAGGGGTACTTTATTTATTTATTGGGGAGAGGGGTACTTTATTTATTGGGGAGAGGGGGACTTTATTTATTGGGGAGAGGGGTACTTTATTTATTGGGGAGAGGGGTACTTTATTTATTTATTGGGGAGAGGGGTACTTTATTTATTTATTTGGGAGAGGGGTACTTTATTTATTTATTGGGGAGAGGGGTACTTTATTTATTTATTGGGAAGAGGGGGACTTTATTTATTGGGGAGAGGGGTACTTGATTTATTTATTGGGGAGAGGGGTACTTTATTTATTGGGGAGAGGGGTACTTTATTTATTGGGGAGAGGGGTACTTTATTTATTTATTGGAGAGAGGGGTACTTTACTTATTGGGGAGAGGGGGTACTTTATTTATTGGGGAGAGGGGTACTTAATTTTTTATTAGGGAGAGGGGGACTTTATTTATTGGGGAGAGGGGGTACTTTATTTATTTATTGGGGTGAGGGGGTACTTTATTTATTTATTGGGGAGAGGGGGTACTTTATTTATTTATTGGGGAGAGGGGTACTTTATTTATTTATTAGGGAGAGGGGACTTTATTTATTTATTGGGGAGAGGGGTACTTTATTTATTTATTGGGGAGAAGGGTACTTTATTTATTTATTGGGGAGAGGGGGTACTTTATTTATTTATTGGGGAGAGGGGTACTTTATTTATTGCGGAGAGGGGGACTTTATTTATTTATTGGGGAGAGGGGAGTTCATTTATTTATTGGGAGAGGGGAGTTCATTTATTTATTGGGAAGAGGGGGACTTTATTTATTGGGGAGAGGGGACTTGATTTATTTATTGGGGAGAGGGGTACTTTATTTATTGGGGAGAGGGGTACTTTATTTATTTATTGGGGAGAGGGGTACTTTATTTATTTATTGGGAAGAGGGGGACTTTATTTATTGGGGAGAGGGGGTACTTTATTTATATATTGGGGAGAGGGGTACTTTATTTATTGGGGAGAGGGGGACTTTATTTATTGGGGAGAAGATGGACTTTATTTATTGGGGAGAGGGGGTACTTTATTTATTTATTGGGGAGAGGGGGTACTTTATTTATTTATTAGGGAGAGGGGGACTTTATTTATTTATTGGGGAGAGGGGGTACTTTATTTATTTATTGGGGAGAGGGGGCACTTTATTTATTTATTTGGGAGAGGGGACTTTATTTATTTATTGGGGAGAGGGGTACTTTATTTATTTATTGGGAAGAGGGGGACTTTATTTATTGGAGAGAGGGGTACTTTACTTATTGGGGAGAGGGGTACTTTATTTATTGGGGAGAGGGTACTTTATTTATTAGGGAGAGGGGGACTTTATTTATTTATTGGGGAGAGGGGTACTTTATTTATTTATTGGGGAGAGGGGACTTTATTTATTTATTGGGGAGAGGGGTACTTTATTTATTTATTGGGGAGAGGGGAGTTCATTTATTTATTGGGGAGAGGGGTACTTTATTTATTTATTGGGGAGAGGGGTACTTTATTTATTGGGGAGAGGGGGTACTTTATTTATTAGGGAGAAGGGTACTTTATTTATTGGGGAGAGGGGGCACTTTATTTATTGGGGAGAGAGGGTACTTTATTTATTGGGGAGAGGGGTACTTTATTTATTTATTGGGGAGAGGAGGTACTTTATTTATTTATTAGGGAGAGGGGACTTTATTTATTTATTGGGGAGAGGGGTTCTTTATTTATTTATTGGGGAGAAGGGTACTTTATTTATTTATTGGGGAGAGGGGGACTTTATTTATTTATTGGGGAGAGGGGGTACTTTATTTATTGGGGAGAGGGGACTTTATTTATTTATTGGGGAGAGGGGAGTTCATTTATTTATTGGGAGAGGGGAGTTCATTTATTTATTGGGGAGAGGGTAGTTTATTTATTTATTGGAGAGGGTAGTTTATTTATTTATTGGGGAGAGGGGTACTTTATTTATTTATTGGGAGAGGGGGTACTTTATTTATTGGGGAGAGGGGGACTTTATTTATTGGGGAGAGGGGTACTTTATTTATTGGGGAGAGGGGTACTTTATTTATTTATTGGGGAGAGGGGTACTTTATTTATTTATTTGGGAGAGGGGGTACTTTATTTATTTATTGGGGAGAGGGGTACTTTATTTATTTATTGGGAAGAGGGGACTTTATTTATTGGGGAGAGGGGTACTTGATTTATTTATTGGGGAGAGGGGTACTTTATTTATTGGGGAGAGGGGGACTTTATTTATTGGGGAGAGGGGTACTTTATTTATTTATTGGAGAGAGGGGTACTTTACTTATTGGGGAGAGGGGGTACTTTATTTATTGGGGAGAGGGGTACTTAATTTTTATTAGGGAGAGGGGGACTTTATTTATTGGGGAGAGGGGTACTTTATTTATTTATTGGGGTGAGGGGTACTTTATTTATTTATTGGGGAGAGGGGTACTTTATTTATTTATTGGGGAGAGGGGGTACTTTATTTATTTATTAGGGAGAGGGGACTTTATTTATTTATTGGGGAGAGGGGTACTTTATTTATTTATTGGGGAGAAGGGTACTTTATTTATTTATTGGGGAGAGGGGTACTTTATTTATTTATTGGGGAGAGGGGTACTTTATTTATTGCGGAGAGGGGGACTTTATTTATTTATTGGGGAGAGGGGAGTTCATTTATTTATTGGGAGAGGGGGAGTTCATTTATTTATTGGGAAGAGGGGGACTTTATTTATTGGGGAGAGGGGGACTTGATTTATTTATTGGGGAGAGGGGGTACTTTATTTATTGGGGAGAGGGGGTAGTTTATTTATTTATTGGGGAGAGGGGTACTTTATTTATTTATTGGGAAGAGGGGGACTTTATTTATTGGGGAGAAGGGTACTTTATTTATATATTGGGGAGAGGGGTACTTTATTTATTGGGGAGAGGGGACTTTATTTATTGGGGAGAAGATGGACTTTATTTATTGGGGAGAGGGGGTACTTTATTTATTTATTGGGGAGAGGGGGTACTTTATTTATTTATTAGGGAGAGGGGGACTTTATTTATTTATTGGGGAGAGGGGGCACTTTATTTATTTATTTGGGAGAGGGGTACTTTATTTATTTATTGGGAGAGAGGTACTTTATTTATTTATTGGGAAGAGGGGGACTTTATTTATTGGGGAGAGGGGTACTTGATTTATTTATTGGGAGAGGGGGTACTTTATTTATTGGGGAGAGGGGGTACTTTATTTATTTATTGGGGAGAGGGGGTACTTTATTTATTGGGAAGAGGGGGACTTTATTTATTGGGGAGAGGGTACTTTATTTATTTATTGGGGAGAGGGGGTACTTTATTTATTGGGGAGAGGGGGACTTTATTTATTGGGGAGAGGGGTACTTTATTTATTTATTGAGGAGAGGGTTACTTTATTTATTGGGGAGAGGGGTACTTTATTTATTGGGGAGAGGGGTACTTTATTTATTGGGGAGAGGGGGTACTTTATTTATTTATTGGAGAGAGGGGTACTTTACTTATTGGGGAGAGGGGTACTTTATTTATTGGGGAGAGGGGGACTTTATTTTTATTAGGGAGAGGGGACTTTATTTATTTATTGGGGAGAGGGGACTTTATTTATTTATTGGGGAGAGGGGTACTTTATTTATTTATTGGGGAGAGGGGGACTTTATTTATTTATTGGGGAGAGGGGAGTTCATTTATTTATTGGGGAGAGGGGTAGTTTATTTATTTATTGGGGAGAGGGGTACTTTATTTATTGGGGAGAGGGGGTACTTTATTTATTAGGGAGAAGGGGTACTTTATTTATTGGGGAGAGGGGTACTTTATTTATTGGGGAGAGGGGTACTTTATTTATTGGGGAGAGGGGGACTTTATTTATTTATTGGGGAGAGGAGGTACTTTATTTATTTATTAGGGAGAGGGGACTTTATTTATTTATTGGGGAGAGGGGTACTTTATTTATTTATTGGGGAGAAGGGGTACTTTATTTATTTATTGGGGAGAGGGGTACTTTATTTATTTATTGGGGAGAGGGGGTACTTTATTTATTGGGGAGAGGGGGACTTTATTTATTTATTGGGGAGAGGGGAGTTCATTTATTTATTGGGAGAGGGGAGTTCATTTATTTATTGGGGAGAGGGGACTTTATTTATTTATTGGAGAGGGGAGTTTATTTATTTATTGGGGAGAGGGGGTACTTTATTTATTTATTGGGGAGAGGGGTACTTTATTTATTGGGGAGAGGGGGACTTTATTTATTGGGGAGAGGGGTACTTTATTTATTGGGGAGAGGGGACTTTATTTATTGGGGAGAAGATGTACTTTATTTATTGGGGAGAGGGGTACTTTATTTATTTATTGGGGAGAGGGGTACTTTATTTATTTATTAGGGAGAAGGGGACTTTATTTATTTATTGGGGAGAGGGGACTTTATTTATTTATTAGGGAGAGGGGTACTTTATTTATTTATTTGGGAGAGGGTACTTTATTTATTTATTGGGGAGAGGGGGTGCTTTATTTATTTATTGGGAAGAGGGGGACTTTATTTATTGGGAGAGGGGGGTACTTGATTTATTTATTGGGGAGAGGGGGTACTTTATTTATTGGGGAGAGGGGGTAGTTTATTTATTTATTGGGGAGAGGGGGACTTTATTTATTTATTGGGAGAGGGGTACTTTATTTATTTATTGGGAAGAGGGGGACTTTATTTATTGGGGAGAGGGGTACTTTATTTATTAGGGAGAGGGGTACTTTATTTATTGGGGAGAGGGGTACTTTATTTATTGGGGAGAGGGGGTACTTTATTTATTGGGGAGAGGGGTACTTTATTTATTTATTGGAGAGAGGGGTACTTTACTTATTGGGGAGAGGGGGACTTTATTTATTGGGGAGAGGGGTACTTAATTTTTATTAGGGAGAGGGGACTTTATTTATTGGGGAGAGGGGTACTTTATTTATTTATTGGGGTGAGGGGTACTTTATTTATTTATTGGGGAGAGGGGTACTTTATTTATTTATTGGGGAGAGGGGTACTTTATTTATTTATTGGGGAGAGGGAGTTCATTTATTTATTGGGGAGAGGGGTACTTTATTTATTTATTGGGGAGAGAGGTACTTTATTTATTGGGGAGAGGGGTACTTTATTTATTGGGAGAGGGGTACTTTATTTATTGGGGAGAGGGGTACTTTATTTATTGGGGAGAGGGATACTTTATTTATTGGGGAGAGGGATACTTTATTTATTTATTGGGGAGAGGGGGTACTTTATTTATTTATTAGGGAGAGGGGACTTTATTTATTTATTGGGGAGAGGGGTACTTTATTTATTTATTGGGGAGAAGGGTACTTTATTTATTTATTGGGGAGAGGGGTACTTTATTTATTTATTGGGGAGAGGGGTACTTTATTTATTGGGGAGAGGGGGACTTTATTTATTGGGGAGAGGGGTACTTTATTTATTGGGGAGAGGGGTACTTTATTTATTTATTGGGGAGAGGGGGACTTTATTTATTTATTTGGGAGAGGGGTACTTTATTTATTTATTGGGGAGAGGGGTACTTTATTTATTTATTGGGAAGAGGGGGACTTTATTTATTGGGGAGAGGGGTACTTGATTTATTTATTGGGGAGAGGGTACTTTATTTATTGGGGAGAGGGGGTACTTTATTTATTGGGGAGAGGGGGACTTTATTTATTTATTGGAGAGAGGGGGACTTTACTTATTGGGGAGAGGGGGTACTTTATTTATTGGGGAGAGGGGTACTTAATTTTTTATTAGGGAGAGGGGGACTTTATTTATTGGGGAGAGGGGTACTTTATTTATTTATTGGGGTGAGGGGTACTTTATTTATTTATTGGGGAGAGGGGGACTTTATTTATTTATTGGGGAGAGGGTACTTTATTTATTTATTAGGGAGAGGGGACTTTATTTATTTATTGGGGAGAGGGGGTACTTTATTTATTTATTGGGGAGAAGGGTACTTTATTTATTTATTGGGGAGAGGGGTACTTTATTTATTTATTGGGGAGAGGGGTACTTTATTTATTGCGGAGAGGGGGACTTTATTTATTTATTGGGGAGAGGGGAGTTCATTTATTTATTGGGAGAGGGGAGTTCATTTATTTATTGGGAAGAGGGGGACTTTATTTATTGGGGAGAGGGGGACTTGATTTATTTATTGGGGAGAGGGGTACTTTATTTATTGGGGAGAGGGGTAGTTTATTTATTTATTGGGGAGAGGGGTACTTTATTTATTTATTGGGAAGAGGGGGACTTTATTTATTGGGGAGAGGGGTACTTTATTTATATATTGGGGAGAGGGGGTACTTTATTTATTGGGGAGAGGGGGACTTTATTTATTGGGGAGAAGATGGACTTTATTTATTGGGGAGAGGGGGTACTTTATTTATTTATTGGGGAGAGGGGTACTTTATTTATTTATTAGGGAGAGGGGACTTTATTTATTTATTGGGGAGAGGGGTACTTTATTTATTTATTGGGGAGAGGGGCACTTTATTTATTTATTTGGGAGAGGGGGTACTTTATTTATTTATTGGGGAGAGGGGGTACTTTATTTATTTATTGGGAAGAGGGGACTTTATTTATTGGAGAGAGGGGTACTTTACTTATTGGGGAGAGGGGTACTTTATTTATTGGGGAGAGGGGGTACTTTATTTTTATTAGGGAGAGGGGGACTTTATTTATTTATTGGGGAGAGGGGTACTTTATTTATTTATTGGGGAGAGGGGGACTTTATTTATTTATTGGGGAGAGGGGGACTTTATTTATTTATTGGGGAGAGGGGGGTTCATTTATTTATTGGGGAGAGGGGGTACTTTATTTATTTATTGGGAGAGGGGGTACTTTATTTATTGGGGAGAGGGGGTACTTTATTTATTAGGGAGAAGGGGTACTTTATTTATTGGGGAGAGGGGACTTTATTTATTGGGGAGAGAGGGTACTTTATTTATTGGGGAGAGGGGTACTTTATTTATTTATTGGGGAGAGGAGGTACTTTATTTATTTATTAGGGAGAGGGGACTTTATTTATTTATTGGGGAGAGGGGTACTTTATTTATTTATTGGGGAGAAGGGGTACTTTATTTATTTATTGGGGAGAGGGGTACTTTATTTATTTATTGGGGAGAGGGGTACTTTATTTATTGGGGAGAGGGGGACTTTATTTATTTATTGGGGAGAGGGAGTTCATTTATTTATTGGGAGAGGGGAGTTCATTTATTTATTGGGGAGAGGGTACTTTATTTATTTATTGGAGAGAGGGTAGTTTATTTATTTATTGGGGAGAGGGGGTACTTTATTTATTTATTGGGGAGAGGGGTACTTTATTTATTGGGGAGAGGGGGACTTTATTTATTGGGGAGAGGGGGTACTTTATTTATTGGGGAGAGGGGGTACTTTATTTATTGGGGAGAAGATGTACTTTATTTATTGGGGAGAGGGGTACTTTATTTATTTATTGGGAGAGGGGTACTTTATTTATTTATTAGGGAGAGGGGGGACTTTATTTATTTATTGGGGAGAGGGGGACTTTATTTATTTATTAGGGAGAGGGGTACTTTATTTATTTATTTGGGAGAGGGGACTTTATTTATTTATTGGGGAGAGGGGTGCTTTATTTATTTATTGGGAAGAGGGGGACTTTATTTATTGGGGAGAGGGGGGACTTGATTTATTTATTGGGGAGAGGGTACTTTATTTATTGGGGAGAGGGGTAGTTTATTTATTTATTGGGGAGAGGGGGTAGTTTATTTATTTATTGGGGAGAGGGGTACTTTATTTATTTATTGGGAAGAGGGGGACTTTATTTATTGGGGAGAGGGGGACTTTATTTATATATTGGGGAGAGGGGGTACTTTATTTATTGGGGAGAGGGGGACTTTATTTATTGGGGAGAAGATGGACTTTATTTATTGGGGAGAGGGGTACTTTATTTATTGGGGAGAGGGGGTACTTTATTTATTTATTGGGGAGAGGGGGACTTTATTTATTTATTAGGGAGAGGGGGACTTTATTTATTTATTGGGGAGAGGGGTACTTTATTTATTTATTGGGGAGAGGGGCACTTTATTTATTTATTGGGGAGAGGGGGTACTTTATTTATTTATTGGGGAGAGGGGTACTTTATTTATTTATTGGGAAGAGGGGGACTTTATTTATTGGAGAGAGGGGTACTTTACTTATTGGGGAGAGGGGGACTTTATTTATTGGGGAGAGGGGGTACTTTATTTTTATTAGGGAGAGGGGGTACTTTATTTATTTATTGGGGAGAGGGGTACTTTATTTATTTATTGGGGAGAGGGGGTACTTTATTTATTTATTGGGGAGAGGGGAGTTCATTTATTTATTGGGGAGAGGGGTACTTTATTTATTTATTGGGGAGAGGGGTACTTTATTTATTGGGGAGAGGGGTACTTTATTTATTAGGGAGAGAGGGTACTTTATTTATTGGGGAGAGGGGTACTTTATTTATTGGGGAGAGAGGTACTTTATTTATTGGGGAGAGGGGTACTTTATTTATTTATTGGGGAGAGGAGGTACTTTATTTATTTATTAGGGAGAGGGGACTTTATTTATTTATTGGGGAGAGGGGTACTTTATTTATTTATTGGGGAGAGGGGGTACTTTATTTATTTATTGGGGAGAGGGGTACTTTATTTATTTATTGGGGAGAGGGGGTACTTTATTTATTGGGGAGAGGGGGACTTTATTTATTTATTGGGGAGAGGGAGTTCATTTATTTATTGGGAGAGGGGGAGTTCATTTATTTATTGGGGAGAGGGGAGTTTATTTATTTATTGGAGAGGGTAGTTTATTTATTTATTGGGGAGAGGGGTACTTTATTTATTTATTGGGGAGAGGGGGTACTTTATTTATTGGGGAGAGGGGACTTTATTTATTGGGGAGAGGGGTACTTTATTTATTGGGGAGAGGGGGTACTTTATTTATTGGGGAGAAGATGTACTTTATTTATTGGGGAGAGGGGGTACTTTATTTATTTATTGGGGAGAGGGGGACTTTATTTATTTATTAGGGAGAGGGGGACTTTATTTATTTATTGGGGAGAGGGGTACTTTATTTATTTATTAGGGAGAGGGGTACTTTATTTATTTATTTGGGAGAGGGGTACTTTATTTATTTATTGGGGAGAGGGGTGCTTTATTTATTTATTGGGAAGAGGGGACTTTATTTATTGGGGAGAGGGGGACTTGATTTATTTATTGGGGAGAGGGGGACTTTATTTATTGGGGAGAGGGTACTTTATTTATTTATTGGGGAGAGGGTAGTTTATTTATTTATTGGGGAGAGGGGTACTTTATTTATTTATTGGGAAGAGGGGACTTTATTTATTGGGGAGAGGGGGACTTTATTTATATATTGGGGAGAGGGGTACTTTATTTATTGGGGAGAGGGGGACTTTATTTATTGGGGAGAAGATGGACTTTATTTATTGGGGAGAGGGGTACTTTATTTATTTATTGGGGAGAGGGGTACTTTATTTATTTATTAGGGAGAGGGGACTTTATTTATTTATTGGGGAGAGGGGTACTTTATTTATTTATTGGGGAGAGGGGTACTTTATTTATTTATTTGGGAGAGGGGTACTTTATTTATTTATTGGGGAGAGGGGTACTTTATTTATTTATTGGGAAGAGGGGGACTTTATTTATTGGGGAGAGGGGTACTTGATTTATTTATTGGGGAGAGGGGTACTTTATTTATTGGGGAGAGGGGTACTTTATTTATTTATTGGGGAGAGGGGTACTTTATTTATTTATTGGGAAGAGGGGGACTTTATTTATTGGGGAGAGGGGGTACTTTATTTATTTATTGGGGAGAGGGGTACTTTATTTATTGGGGAGAGGGGGACTTTCTTTATTGGGGAGAGGGGTACTTTATTTATTTATTGATGAGAGGGGTACTTTATTTATTGGGGAGAGGGTACTTTATTTATTGGGGAGAGGGGTACTTTATTTATTGGGGAGAGGGGTACTTTATTTATTTATTGGAGAGAGGGGTACTTTACTTATTGGGGAGAGGGGGTACTTTATTTATTGGGGAGAGGGGTACTTTATTTATTATTAGGGAGAGGGGGACTTTATTTATTGGGGAGAGGGGGACTTTATTTATTTATTGGGGAGAGGGTGTACACTATTTATTTATTGGGGAGAGGGGGTACTTTATTTATTGGGGAGAGGGGTACTTTATTTATTTGGGAGAGGGGGTACTTTATTTATTAGGGAGAGGGGGACTTTATTTATTGGGGAGAGGGGTACTTTATTTATTTATTGGAGAGAGGGTACTTTACTTATTGGGGAGAGGAGGTACTTTATTTATTGGGGAGAGGGGTACTTTATTTATTTATTGGGAGAGGGGTACTTTACTTATTGGGGAGAGGGGGTACTTTATTTATTGGGGAGAGGGGTACTTTATTTATTGGGGAGAGGGGACTTTATTTATTGGGGAGAAGATGGACTTTATTTATTGGGGAGAGGGGTACTTTATTTATTTATTGGGGAGAGGGGTACTTTATTTATTTATTAGGGAGAGGGGACTTTATTTATTTATTGGGGAGAGGGGGTACTTTATTTATTTATTGGGGAGAGGGGTACTTTATTTATTTATTTGGGAGAGGGGTACTTTATTTATTTATTGGGGAGAGGGGTACTTTATTTATTTATTGGGAAGAGGGGGACTTTATTTATTGGGGAGAGGGGTACTTGATTTATTTATTGGGGAGAGGGGTACTTTATTTATTGGGGAGAGGGGTACTATATTTATTTATTGGGGAGAGGGGTACTTTATTTATTTATTGGGAAGAGGGGGACTTTATTTATTGGGGAGAGGTGGTACTTTATTTATTTATTGGGGAGAGGGGTACTTTATTTATTGGGGAGAGGGGGACTTTCTTTATTGGGGAGAGGGGTACTTTATTTATTTATTGATGAGAGGGGTACTTTATTTATTGGGGAGAGGGTACTTTATTTATTGGGGAGAGGGGGACTTTATTTATTGGGGAGAGGGGTACTTTATTTATTTATTGGAGAGAGGGGTACTTTACTTATTGGGGAGAGGGGGTACTTTATTTATTGGGGAGAGAGGGACTTTATTTTTATTAGGGAGAGGGGGACTTTATTTATTGGGGAGAGGCGGTACTTTATTTATTTATTGGGGAGAGGGGTACTTTATTTATTTATTGGGGAGAGGGGTACTTTATTTATTTATTGGGAGAGGGGGTACTTTATTTATTTATTGGGGAGAGGGGTACTTTATTTATTGGGGAGAGGTGGGACTTTATTTATTTATTGGGGAGAGGGGAGTTCATTTATTTATTGGGGAGAGGGGTAGTTTATTTATTTATTGGGGAGAGGGGTACTTTATTTATTGGGGAGAGGGGGACTTCATTTATTAGGGAGAGGGGTACTTTATTTATTGGGGAGAGGGGGTACTTTATTTATTGGGGAGAGAGGGTACTTTATTTATTGGGGAGAGGGTACTTTATTTATTTATTGGGGAGAGGGGTACTTTATTTATTTATTAGGGAGAGGGGACTTTATTTATTTATTGGGGAGAGGGGGTACTTTATTTATTTATTGGGGAGAGGGGACTTTATTTATTTATTGGGGAGAGGGGGTACTTTATTTATTTATTGGGGAGAGGGGTACTTTATTTATTGGGGAGAGGGGACTTTATTTATTTATTGGGGAGAGGGAGTTCATTTATTTATTGGGAGAGGGGGAGTTCATTTATTTATTGGGAAGAGGGGACTTTATTTATTGGGGAGAGGGGGACTTGATTTATTTATTGGGGAGAGGGGTACTTTATTTATTGGGGAGATGGGGTAGTTTATTTATTTATTGGGGAGAGGGGGTACTTTATTTATTTATTGGGAAGAGGGGGACTTTATTTATTAGGGAGAGGGGTACTTTATTTATATATTGGGGAGAGGGGTACTTTATTTATTGGGGAGAGGGGGACTTTATTTATTGGGGAGAAGATGGACTTTATTTATTGGGGAGGGGGGTACTTTATTTATTTATTGGGGAGAGGGGGTACTTTATTTATTTATTAGGGAGAGGGGAACTTTATTTATTTATTGGGGAGAGAGGGTACTTTATTTATTTATTTGGGAGAGGGGTACTTTATTTATTTATTGGGGAGAGGGGGTACTTTATTTATTTATTTGGGAGAGGGTACTTTATTTATTTATTGGGGAGAGGGGTACTTTATTTATTTATTGGGAAGAGGGGGACTTTATTTATTGGGGAGAGGGTACTTGATTTATTTATTGGGGAGAGGGGGACTTTATTTATTGGGGAGAGGGGGTACTTTATTTATTTATTAGGGAGAGGGGGACTTTATTTATTTATTGGGAAGAGGGGGACTTTATTTATTGGGGAGAGGGGGTACTTTATTTATTTATTGGGGAGAGGGGTACTTTATTTATTGGGGAGAGGGGGACTTTCTTTATTGGGGAGAGGGGTACTTTATTTATTTATTGATGAGAGGGGTACTTTATTTATTGGGAGAGAGGGTACTTTATTTATTGGGGAGAGGGGGTACTTTATTTATTGGGGAGAGGGGTACTTTATTTATTTATTGGAGAGAGGGGTACTTTACTTATTGGGGAGAGGGGTACTTTATTTATTGGGGAGAGGGGTACTTTATTTTTATTAGGGAGAGGGGGACTTTATTTATTGGGGAGAGGCGGTACTTTATTTATTTATTGGGGAGAGGGGTACTTTATTTATTTATTGGGGAGAGGGGACTTTATTTATTTATTGGGGAGAGGGGGACTTTATTTATTTATTGGGGAGAGGGGTACTTTATTTATTGGGGAGAGGGGGACTTTATTTATTTATTGGGGAGAGGGGTACTTTATTTATTGGGGAGAGGGGGACTTTATTTATTGGGGAGAGGGGTACTTTATTTATTGGGAGAGAGGATACTTTATTTATTGGGGAGAGGGGTACTTTATTTATTTATTGGGGAGAGGGGTACTTTATTTATTTATTAGGGAGAGGGGACTTTATTTATTTATTGGGAGAGGGGTACTTTATTTATTTATTGGGGAGAAGGGTACTTTATTTATTTATTGGGGAGAGGGGTACTTTATTTATTTATTGGGGAGAGAGGGTACTTTATTTATTGGGGAGAGGGGACTTTATTTATTTATTGGGGAGAGGGGAGTTCATTTATTTATTGGGAGAGGGGAGTTCATTTATTTATTGGGAAGAGGGGACTTTATTTATTGGGGAGAGGGGTACTTGATTTATTTATTGGGGAGAGGGGTACTTTATTTATTGGGGAGATGGGGTAGTTTATTTATTTATTGGGGAGATGGGGTACTTTATTTATTTATTGGGAAGAGGGGGACTTTATTTATTAGGGAGAGGGGTACTTTATTTATATAATGGGGAGAGGGGGTACTTTATTTATTGGGGAGAGGGGGACTTTATTTATTGGGGAGAAGATGGACTTTATTTATTGGGGAGGGGGGTACTTTATTTATTTATTGGGGAGAGGGGTACTTTATTTATTTATTAGGGAGAGGGGGACTTTATTTATTTATTGGGAGAGGGGTACTTTATTTATTTATTTGGGAGAGGGGGACTTTATTTATTTATTGGGGAGAGGGGTACTTTATTTATTTATTGGGAAGAGGGGGACTTTATTTATTGGGGAGAGGGGTACTTGATTTATTTATTGGGGAGAGGGGTACTTTATTTATTGGGGAGAGGGGGTACTTTATTTATTTATTGGGAAGAGGGGGACTTTATTTATTGGGGAGAGGGGGACTTTATTTATTTATTGGGCAGAGGGGTACTTTATTTATTGGGGAGAGGGGACTTTCTTTATTGGGGAGAGGGGTACTTTATTTATTTATTGAGGAGAGGGTACTTTATTTATTGGGGAGAGGGGTACTTTATTTATTGGGGAGAGGGGTACTTTATTTATTGGGGAGAGGGGTACTTTATTTATTTATTGGAGAGAGGGGTACTTTACCTTTTGGGGAGAGGGGTACTTTATTTATTGGGGAGAGGGGGTACATTATTTTTATTAGGGAGAGGAGGGACTTTATTTATTTATTGGGAGAGAGGTACTTTATTTATTTATTGGGGAGAGGGGTACTTTATTTATTTATTGGGGAGAGGGGTACTTTATTTATTTATTGGGGAGAGGGGTACTTTATTTATTTATTGGGGAGAGGGGGTACTTTATTTATTGGGGAGAGGTGGGACTTTATTTATTTATTGGGAGAGGGGAGTTCATTTATTTATTGGGGAGAGGGGAGTTTATTTATTTATTGGGGAGAGGGGTACTTTATTTATTGGGGAGAGGGGTACTTTATTTATTAGGGAGAGGGTACTTTATTTATTGGGGAGAGGGTACTTTATTTATTGGGGAGAGGGTACTTTATTTATTGGGGAGAGGGGGTACTTTATTTATTTATTGGGGAGAGGGGTACTTTATTTATTTATTAGGGAGAGGGGACTTTATTTATTTATTGGGGAGAGGGGGACTTTATTTATTTATTGGGGAGAAGAGGTACTTTATTTATTTATTGGGGAGAGGGGTACTTTATTTATTTATTGGGGAGAGGGGTACTTTATTTATTGGGGAGAGGGGGACTTTATTTATTTATTGGGGAGAGGGAGTTCATTTATTTATTGGGAGAGGGGAGTTCATTTATTTATTGGGGAGAGGGTAGTTTATTTATTTATTGGAGAGAGGTACTTTATTTATTTATTGGGGAGAGGGGTACTTTATTTATGTATTGGGGAGAGGGGTACTTTATTTATTGGGGAGAGGGGACTTTATTTATTGGGGAGAGGGGACTTTATTTATTGGGGAGAGGGGTACTTTATTTATTGGGGAGAAGGGGACTTTATTTATTGGGGAGAAGATGGACTTTATTTATTGGGGAGAGGGGGTACTTTATTTATTTATTGGGGAGAGGGGGTACTTTATTTATTTATTATGGAGAGGGGGACTTTATTTATTGGGGAGAGGGATACTTTATTTATTTATTGGGGAGAGGTGGTACTTTATTTATTTATTGGGGAGAGGGGTACTTTATTTATTTATTGGGAGAGGGGGTACTTTATTTATTTATTAGGGAGAGGGGGACTTTATTTATTTGGGGAGAGGGGGTACTTTATTTATTTATTGGGGAGAGGGGTACTTTATTTATTTATTTGGGAGAGGGGTGCTTTATTTATTGGGGAGAGGGGTACTTTATTTATTTATTGGGAAGAGGGGGACTTTATTTATTGGGGAGAGGGGGTACTTGATTTATTTATTGGGGAGAGGGGGACTTTATTTATTGGGGAGAGGGGAGTTCATTTATTTATTGGGAGAGGGGAGTTCATTTATTTATTGGGAAGAGGAGGGACTTTATTTATTGGGGAGAGGGGTACTTGATTTATTTATTGGGGAGAGGGGGTACTTTATTTATTGGGGAGAGGGGTACTTTATTTATTGGGGAGAGGGGTACTTTATTTATTTATTGGGAAGAGGGGGACTTTATTTATTGGGGAGAGGGGGTACTTTATTTATTTATTGGGGAGAGGGGGTACTTTATTTATTGGGGAGAGGGGGACTTTATTTATTTATTGGGAGAGGGGGTACTTTATTTATTGGGAGAGGGAGTACATTTATTTATTGGGAAGAGGGGACTTTATTTATTGGGGAGAGGGGTACTTTATTTATTTATTGGGAAGAGGGGGACTTTATTTATTGGGGAGAGGGGTACTTTATTTATTTATTGGGGAGAGGGGTACTTTATTTATTGGGGAGAGGGGGACTTTATTTATTTATTGGGGAGAGGGAGTTCATTTATTTATTGGGAGAGGGGAGTACATTTATTTATTGGGGAGAGGGGGACTTTATTTATTGGGGAGAGGGGTACTTCATTTATTTATTGGGGAGAGGGGTACTTTATTTATTGGGGAGATGGGGTACTTTATTTATTTATTGGGGAGATGGGGTACTTTATTTATTTATTGGGGAGAGAGGTACTTTATTTATTGGGGAGAGGGGTACTTTATTTATTTATTGGGGAGAGGGGTACTTTATTTATTTATTGGGAAGAGGGGGACTTTATTTATTGGGGAGAGGGGGTACTTTATTTATATATTGGGGAGAGGGGTACTTTATTTATTGGGGAGAGGGGACTTTATTTATTGGGGAGAAGATGGACTTTATTTATTGGGGAGAGGGGGTACTTTATTTATTTATTGGGGAGAGGGGTACTTTATTTATTGGGGAGAGGGGTACTTTATTTATTTATTGGGGAGAGGGGTACTTTATTTATTTATTGGGAGAGGGGTACTTTATTTATTGGGGAGAGGGGTACTTTATTTATTTATTGGGAGAGAGGTACTTTATTTATTTATTGGGGAGAGGGGGACTTTATTTATTTATTGGGAAGAGGGGGACTTTATTTATTGGGGAGAGGGGTACTTTATTTATTTATTGGGAGAGAGGGGACTTTATTTATTGGGGAGAGGGGTACTTTATTTATTTATTGGGGAGAGGGGGTACTTTATTTATTGGGGAGAGGGGTACTTTATTTATTTATTGGGGAGAGGGGTACTTTATTTATTTATTGGGGAGAGGGGTACTTTATTTATTGGGGAGAGGGGGACTTTCTTTATTGGGGAGAGGGGGACTTTATTTATTTATTGAGGAGAGGGGTACTTTATTTATTGGGGAGAGGGGTACTTTATTTATTGGGGAGAGGGGTACTTTATTTATTGGGGAGAGGGGTACTTTATTTATTTATTGGAGAGAGGGGTACTTTACTTATTGGGGAGAGGGGTACTTTATTTTATTGGGGAGAGGGGGACTTTATTTATTTATTAGGGAGAGGAGGGACTTTATTTATTGGGGAGAGGGGTACTTTTTATTTATTGGGAGAGAGGGTACTTTATTTATTGGGGAGAGGGGGACTTTATTTATTTATTGGGGAGAGGGTACTTTATTTATTTATTGGGGAGAGGGGACTTTATTTATTGGGGAGAGGGGTACTTTATTTATTTATTGGGGAGAGGGGGACTTTATTTATTGGGGAGAGGGGTACTTTATTTATTGGGGAGAGGGGGACTTTATTTATTTATTGGGGAGAGGGGGACTTTATTTATTGGGGAGAGGGGTACTTTATTTATTGGGGAGAGAGGGTACTTTATTTATTTATTGGGGAGAGGGTACTTTATTTATTTATGGGAGAGGGGGACTTTATTTATTTATTGGGGAGAGGGTACTTTATTTATTTATTGGGAGAGAGGTACTTTATTTATTGGGGAGAGGGGTACTTTATTTATTGGGGAGAGGGGAGTTCATTTATTTATTGGGAGAGGGGAGTTCATTTATTTATTGGGAAGAGGGGGACTTTATTTATTGGGGAGAGGGGTACTTGATTTATTTATTGGGAAGAGGGGGACTTTATTTATTGGGGAGAGGGGGTACTATATTTATTTATTGGGGAGAGGGGTACTTTATTTATTGGGGAGAGGGGGACTTTATTTATTTATTGGGGAGAGGGGAGTTCATTTATTTATTGGGAGAGGGGAGTTCATTTATTTATTGGGAAGAGGGGGACTTTATTTATTGGGGAGAGGGGTACTTGATTTATTTATTGGGGAGAGGGGTACTTTATTTATTGGGGAGATGGGGTAGTTTATTTATTTATTGGGGAGATGGGGTACTTTATTTATTTATTGGGGAGAGGGGTACTTTATTTATTGGGGAGAGGGGTACTTTATTTATTTATTGGGGAGAGGGGTACTTTATTTATTTATTGGGAAGAGGGGACTTTATTCATTGGGGAGAGGGTACTTTATTTATTTATTGGGGAGAGGGGTACTTTATTTATTGGGGAGAGGGGGACTTTATTTATTGGGGAGAAGATGGACTTTATTTATTGGGGAGAGGGGTACTTTATTTATTTATTGGGGAGAGGGGTACTTTATTTATTGGGGAGAGGGGTACTTTATTTATTTATTGGGGAGAGGGGTACTTTATTTATTTATTGGGAAGAGGGGGACTTTATTTATTGGGGAGAGGGGTACTTTATTTATTTATTGGGGAGAGGGGTACTTTATTTATTGGGGAGAGGGGGACTTTCTTTATTGGGAGAGAGGGTACTTTATTTATTTATTTGGGAGAGGGGGTACTTTATTTATTTATTGGGGAGAGGGGGTACTTTATTTATTTATTGGGAAGAGGGGACTTTATTTATTGGGGAGAGGGGGTACTTGATTTATTTATTGGGGAGAGGGGTACTTTATTTATTGGGGAGAGGGGTACTTTATTTATTTATTGGGGAGAGGGGGTACTTTATTTATTGGGGAGAGGGGGTAGTTTATTTATTTATTGGGAGAGGGGGTACTTTATTTATTTATTGGGAGAGAGGGTACTTTATTTATTGGGGAGAGGGGGACTTTCTTTATTGGGGAGAGGGGTACTTTATTTATTTATTGAGGAGAGGGGTACTTTATTTATTGGGGAGAGGGGTACTTTATTTATTGGGGAGAGGGGTACTTTATTTATTGGGGAGAGGGGGTACTTTATTTATTTATTGGAGAGAGGGGGACTTTACCTTTTTGGGGAGAGGGGTACTTTATTTATTGGGGAGAGGGGGTACTTTATTTTTTATTAGGGAGAGGAGGGACTTTATTTATTTATTGGGAAGAGGGGGACTTTATTTATTGGGGAGAGGGGTACTTGATTTATTTATTGGGGAGAGGGGTACTTTATTTATTGGGGAGAGGGGTACTTTCTTTATTGGGGAGAGGGGTACTTTATTTATTTATTGAGGAGAGGGGTACTTTATTTATTGGGGAGAGAGGTACTTTATTTATTGGGGAGAGGGGGACTTTATTTATTTATTGGGGAGAGGGGTACTTTATTTATTTATTAGGGAGAGGGGGACTTTATTTATTTATTGGGGAGAGGGGTACTTTATTTATTTATTGGGGAGAAGGGTACTTTATTTATTTATTGGGGAGAGGGGGACTTTATTTATTTATTGGGGAGAGGGGGTACTTTATTTATTGGGGAGAGGGGGACTTTATTTATTTATTGGGGAGAGGGAGTTCATTTATTTATTGGGAGAGGGGAGTTCATTTATTTATTGGGGAGAGGGTAGTTTATTTATTTATTGGAGAGGGGTAGTTTATTTATTTATTGGGAGAGAGGGTACTTTATTTATTTATTGGGGAGAGGGGTACTTTATTTATTGGGGAGAGGGGGGACTTTATTTATTGGGGAGATGTGGTACTTTATTTATTGGGGAGAGGGGGTACTTTATTTATTGGGGAGAAGGGGGACTTTATTTATTGGGGAGAAGATGGACTTTATTTATTGGGGAGAGGGGGTACTTTATTTATTTATTGGGGAGAGGGGGTACTTTATTTATTTATTATGGAGAGGGGGGACTTTATTTATTGGGGAGAGGGGATACTTTATTTATTTATTGGGGAGAGGTGGTACTTTATTTATTTATTGGGGAGAGGGGGTACTTTATTTATTTATTGGGGAGAGGGGTACTTTATTTATTGGGAAGAGGGGGACTTTATTTATTGGGGAGAGGGGTACTTGATTTATTTATTGGGGAGAGGGGTACTTAATTTATTGGGGAGAGGGGGTACTTTATTTATTTATTGAGGAGAGGGTTAATTTATTTATTGGGGAGAGGGGTAGTTTATTAATTTATTGGGGAGAGGGGTACTTTATTTATTGGGGAGAGGGGTACTTTATTTTTGAGGAGAAGGGGACTTTATATATTGGGGAGAGGGGGTACTTTATTTATTGGGGAGAGGGGACTTTATTTATTGGGGAGAGGGGGACTTTATTTATTGGGGAGAGGGGTACTTTATTTATTGGGGAGAGGGGACTTTATTTATTGGGGAGAAGATGGACTTTATTTATTGGGGAGAGGGGGTACTTTATTTATTTATTGGGGAGAGGGGTACTTTATTTATTTATTAGGGAGAGGGGGACATTATTTATTTATTGGGGAGAGGGGGACTTTATTTATTGGGGAGAGGGGGACTTGATTTATTTATTGGGGAGAGGGGTACTTTATTTATTGGGGAGATGGGGTACTTTATTTATTTATTGGAGAGAGGGGTACTTTATTTATTTATTGGGAAGAGGGGGACTTTATTTATTGGGGAGAGGGGTACTTTATTTATATATTGGGGAGAGGGGTACTTTATTTATTGGGGAGAGGGGGACTTTATTTATTGGGGAGAAGATGGACTTTATTTATTGGGGAGAGGGGTACTTTATTTATTTATTGGGGAGAGGGGGTACTTTATTTATTTATTAGGGAGAGGGGGACTTTATTTATTTATTGGGGAGAGGGGGACTTTATTTATTTATTGGGGAGAGGGGGACTTTATTTATTTATTTGGGAGAGGGGTACTTTATTTATTTATTGGGAGAGGGGGTACTTTATTTATTTATTGGGAAGAGGGGGACTTTATTTATTGGGGAGAGGGGTACTTGATTTATTTATTGGGGAGAGGGGTACTTTATTTATTGGGGAGAAGATGGACTTTATTTATTGGGGAGAGGGGTACTTTATTTATTTATTGGGAGAGGGGGTACTTTATTTATTGGGGAGAGGGGGTACTTTATTTATTTATTGAGGAGAGGGGGTACTTTATTTATTGGGGAGAGGGGTAGTTTATTAATTTATTGGGGAGAGGGGTACTTTATTTATTGGGGAGAGGGGTACTTTATTTTTGAGGAGAGGTACTTTATATATTGGGAGAGGGGTACTTTATTTATTGGGGAGAGGGGGACTTTATTTATTGGGGAGAGGGGTACTTTATTTATTGGGGAGAGGGGTACTTTATTTATTGGGGAGAGGGGGACTTTATTTATTGGGGAGAAGATGGACTTTATTTATTGGGGAGAGGGGTACTTTATTTATTTATTGGGGAGAGGGGTACTTTATTTATTTATTAGGGAGAGGGGGACTTTATTTATTTATTGGGGAGAGGGGGACTTTATTTATTGGGGAGATGGGGTACTTGATTTATTTATTGGGGAGAGAGGGTACTTTATTTATTGGGGAGAGGGGGTAGTTTATTTATTTATTGGGGAGAGGGGGTACTTTATTTATTTATTGGGAAGAGGGGGGACTTTATTTATTGGGGAGAGGGGGTACTTTATTTATATATTGGGGAGAGGGGGTACTTTATTTATTGGGGAGAGGGGGACTTTATTTATTGGGGAGAAGATGGACATTATTTATTGGGGAGAGGGGGTACTTTATTTATTTATTGGGAGAGGGGTACTTTATTTATTTATTAGGGAGAGGGGACTTTATTTATTTATTGGGGAGAGGGGTACTTTATTTATTTATTGGGAAGAGGGGGACTTTATTTATTGGGGAGAGGGGTACTTTATTTATTTATTGGGGAGAGGGGCACTTTATTTATTGGGGAGAGGGGTACTTTATTTATTTATTGGGGAGAGGGGGACTTTATTTATTTATTGGGAAGAGGGGGACTTTATTTATTGGGGAGAGGGGTACTTTATTTATTTATTGGGGAGAGGGGACTTTATTTATTTATTGAGGAGAGGGGACTTTATTTATTGGGGAGAGGGGTACTTTATTTATTGGGGAGAGGGGTACTTTATTTATTGGGGAGAGGGGTACTTTATTTATTTATTGGAGAGAGGGGTACTTTACTTTTTGGGAGAGGGGTACTTTATTTATTGGGAGAGAGGGGTACTTTATTTATTATTAGGGAGAGGAGGGACTTTATTTATTTATTGGGAGAGAGGGTACTTTATTTATTTATTGGGGAGAGGGGTACTTTATTTATTTATTGGGGAGAGGGGTACTTTATTTATTTATTGGGGAGAGGGGTACTTTATTTATTTATTGGGGAGAGGGGGTACTTTATTTATTGGGGAGAGGGGTACTTTATTTATTTATTGGGGAGAGGGGTTCATTTATTTATTGGGGAGAGAGGTAGTTTATTTATTTATTGGGGAGAGGGTACTTTATTTATTGGGGAGAGGGGGTACTTTATTTATTAGGGAGAGAGGGTACTTTATTTATTGGGGAGAGGGGTACTTTATTTATTGGGGAGAGGGAGTTCATTTATTTATTGGGAGAGGGAGTTCATTTATTTATTGGGGAGAGGGTACTTTATTTATTTATTGGGGAGAGGGGTACTTTATTTATTTATTGGGAGAGAGGTACTTTATTTATTGGGGAGAGGGGGACTTTATTTATTTATTGGGGAGAGGGAGTTCATTTATTTATTGGGAGAGGGGGAGTTCATTTATTTATTGGGGAGAGGGTACTTTATTTATTTATTGGAGAGGGTACTTTATTTATTTATTGGGGAGAGGGGGACTTTATTTATTTATTGGGGAGAGGGGGACTTTATTTATTGGGGAGAGGGGACTTTATTTATTTATTGGGGAGAGGGGAGTTCATTTATTTATTGGGAGAGGGGAGTTCATTTATTTATTGGGGAGAGGGTACTTTATTTATTTATTGGAGAGGGGTACTTTATTTATTGGGGAGAGGGGTACTTTATTTATTGGGGAGAGGGGGACTTTATTTATTGGGGAGAAGATGGACTTTATTTATTGGGGAGAGGGGACTTTATTTATTTATTGGGGAGAGGGGTACTTTATTTATTTATTATGGAGAGGGGGACTTTATTTATTGGGGAGAGGGGTACTTTATTTATTTATTGGGGAGAGGTGGTACTTTATTTATTTATTGGGAGAGGGATACTTTATTTATTTATTGGGGAGAGGGGGTACTTTATTTATTGGGAAGAGGGGACTTTATTTATTGGGGAGAGGGGTACTTGATTTATTTATTGGGGAGAGGGGTACTTTATTTATTTATTGAGGAGAGGGTTACTTTATTTATTGGGGAGAGGGGTAGTTTATTAATTTATTGGGGAGAGAGGTACTTTATTTATTGGGGAGAGGGGTACTTTATTTATTGAGGAGAGGGGGACTTTATATATTGGGGAGAGGGGTACTTTATTTATTGGGGAGAGGGGGACTTTATTTATTGGGGAGAGGGGGACTTTATTTATTGGGGAGAAGATGGACTTTATTTATTGGGGAGAGGGGGTACTTTATTTATTTATTGGGGAGAGGGGTACTTTATTTATTTATTAGGGAGAGGGGGACTTTATTTATTTATTGGGGAGAGGGATACTTTATTTATTTATTGGGGAGAGGGGGAATTTATTTATTTATTTGGGAGAGGGGTACTTTATTTATTTATTGGGGAGAGGGGACTTTATTTATTTATTGGGAAGAGGGGGACTTTATTTATTGGGGAGAGGGGTACTTGATTTATTTATTGGGGAGAGGGGTACTTTATTTATTGGGGAGAGGGGGTACTTTATTTATTTATTGGGGAGAGGGGTACTTTATTTATTTATTGGGAAGAGGGGACTTTATTTATTGGGGAGAGGGGTACTTTATTTATATATTGGGAGAGGGGTACTTTATTTATTGGGGAGAGGGGGACTTTCTTTATTGGGGAGAAGGGTACTTTATTTATTTATTGAGGAGAGAGGTACTTTATTTATTGGGGAGAGGGGTACTTTATTTATTGGGGAGAGGGGGACTTTATTTATTGGGGAGAGAGGTACTTTATTTATTTATTGGAGAGAGGGGTACTTTACTTATTGGGGAGAGGGGGACTTTATTTATTGAGGAGAGGGGTACTTTATTTATTGGGGAGAGGGGTACTTTATTTATTTATTGGGGAGAGGGGGTACTTTATTTATTGGGGAGAGGGGTACTTTATTTTTGAGGAGAGGGGTACTTTATATATTGGGGAGAGGGGTACTTTATTTATTGGGGAGAGGGGTACTTTATTTATTGGGGAGAGTGGTACTTTATTTATTGGGGAGAGGGGTACTTTATTTATTGGGGAGAGGGGGACTTTATTTATTGAGGAGAAGATGGACTTTATTTATTGGGGAGAGGGGGACTTTATTTATTTATTGGGGAGAGGGGACTTTATTTATTTATTATGGAGAGGGGGACTTTATTTATTGGGGAGAGGGGTACTTTATTTATTTATTGGGGAGAGGTGGTACTTTATTTATTTATTGGGGAGAGGGGTACTTTATTTATTTATTGGGGAGAGGGGTACTTTATTTATTTATTGGGGAGAGGGGGTACTTTATTTATTTATTGGGGAGAGGGGTACTTTATTTATTGGGGAGAGGTGGGACTTTATTTATTTATTGGGGAGAGGGGAGTTCATTTATTTATTGGGGAGAGGGTACTTTATTTATTTATTGGGGAGAGGGGTACTTTATTTATTGGGGAGAGGGGTACTTTATTTATTTATTGGGGAGAGGGGTACTTTATTTATTGGGGAGAGGGGTACTTTATTTATTGGGGAGAGAGGGTACTTTATTTATTGGGGAGAGGGGACTTTATTTATTTATTGGGGAGAGGGGTACTTTATTTATTTATTGGGGAGAGGGGTACTTTATTTATTGGGGAGAGGGGTACTTTATTTATTTATTGGGGAGTGGGGAGTTCATTTATTTATTGGGAGAGGGAGTTCATTTATTTATTGGGGAGAGGGTACTTTGTTTATTTATTGGAGAGGGGTACTTTATTTATTGGGGAGAGGGGTACTTTATTTTTGAGGAGAGGGGTACTTTATATATTGGGGAGAGGGGTACTTTATTTATTGGGGAGAGGGGGGACTTTATTTATTGGGGAGAGGGGACTTTATTTATTGGGGAGAGGGGTACTTTATTTATTGGGGAGAGGAGTACTTTATTTATTGGGGAGAGGGGGACTTTATTTATTTATTTGGGGAGAGGGGTACTTTATTTTTTATTAGGGAGAGGGGGACTTTATTTATTTATTGGTGAGAGGGGTACTTTATTTATTTATTGGGGAGAGGGGGACTTTATTTATTTATTGGGAGAGGGGGGACTTTATTTATTTATTGGGGAGAGGGGTACTTTATTTATTTATTGGGGAGAGGGGTACTTTATTTATTTATTGGGGAGAGGGGTACTTTATTTATTTATTGGGGAGAGGGGTACTTTATTTATTGGGGAGAGGTGGGACTTTATTTATTTATTGGGGAGAGGGAGTTCATTTATTTATTGGGGAGAGGGGTACTTTATTTATTTATTGGGGAGAGGGGTACTTTATTTATTGGGGAGAGGGGTACTTTATTTATTTATTGGGGAGAGGGGTACTTTATTTATTTATTGGGGAGAGGGGTACTTTATTTATTTATTGGGGAGAGGGAGTTCATTTATTTATTGGGAGAGGGAGTTCATTTATTTATTGGGGAGAGGGGTACTTTATTTATTTATTGGGAGAGGGGAGTTTATTTATTTATTGGGGAGAGGGGTACTTTATTTATTTATTGGGAAGAGGGGGACTTTATTTATTGGGGAGAGGGGTACTTTATTTATTTATTGGGGAGAGAGGGTACTTTATTTATTGGGGAGAGGGGGACTTTATTTATTGGGGAGAGGGGTACTTTACTTATTGGGGAGAGGGGGACTTTATTTATTGGGGAGAGGGGTACTTTATTTATTTATTGGAGAGAGGGGTACTTTACTTATTGGGGAGAGGGGTACTTTATTAATTGGGGAGAGGGGACTTTATATATTTATTGAGGAGAGGGTTACTTTATTTATTGGGGAGAGGGTTACTTTATTTATTGGGGAGAGGGGTACTTCATTTTTGAGGAGAGGGGTACTTTATATATTGGGGAGAGGGGTACTTTATTTATTGGGGAGAGGGGTACTTTATTTATTGGGGAGAGGGGGACTTTATTTATTGGGGAGAGGGGGTACTTTATTTATTGGGGAGAGGGGACTTTATTTATTGGGGAGAAGATGGACTTTATTTATTGAGGAGAGGGGGTACTTTATTTATTTATTGGGAGAGAGGGTACTTTATTTATTTATTGGGAGAGGGGACTTTATTTATTTATTGGGAGAGGAGGTACTTTATTTATTTATTGGGGAGAGAGGGTACTTTATTTATTTATTGGGGAGAGGGGTACTTTATTTATTTATTGGGGAGAGGGGTACTTTATTTATTGGGGAGAGGTGGGACTTTATTTATTTATTTGGGAGAGGAGGAGTTCATTTATTTATTGGGGAGAGGGTAGTTTATTTATTTATTGGGAGAGAGGGTACTTTATTTATTGGGGAGAGGGGTACTTTATTTATTAGGGAGAGGGGTACTTTATTTATTGGGGAGAGGGGGACTTTATTTATTGGGGAGAGGGGTACTTTATTTATTGGGGAGAGGGGGTACTTTATTTATTGGGGAGAGGGGGTACATTATTTATTGGGGAGAGGGGGTACTTTATTTATTTTTGGGGAGAGGGGTACTTTATTTATTGGGGAGAGGGGGACTTTATTTATTTATTTATTGAGAGAGGGGTACTTTATTTATTGGGGAGAAGGGTACTTTATTTATTTATTGGAGAGGGGAGTTTATTTATTTATTGGGGAGAGGGGTACTTTATTTATTTATTGGGAAGAGGGGACTTTATTTATTTATTGGAGAGAGGGGTACTTTATTTATTGGGGAGAGGGTACTTTATTTATTTATTGGGAGAGGGGTACTTTATTTATTTATTGGGGAGAGGGGAGTTCATTTATTTATTGGGAGAGGAAGTTCATTTATTTATTGGGGAGAGGGTAGTTTATTTATTTATTGGAGAGAGGTACTTTATTTATTTATTGGGGAGAGGGGTACTTTATTTATTTATTGGGAGAGGGGACTTTATTTATTGGGGAGAGGGGTACTTTATTTATTTATTGGGAGAGAGGGTACTTTATTTATTGGGGAGAGGGGACTTTATTTATTGGGGAGAGGGGGTACTTTATTTATTGGGGAGAGGGGTACTTTATTTATTGGGGAGAGGGGGTACTTTATTTATTTATTGGAGAGAGGGGTACTTTATTTATTGGGGAGAGGGGTACTTTATTAATTGGGGAGAGGGGTACTTTATATATTTATTGAGGAGAGGGTTACTTTATTTATTGGGGAGAGGGGTACTTTATTTATTGGGGAGAGGGGTACTTTATTTTTGAGGAGAGGGGTACTTTATTTATTGGGGAGAGGGGTACTTTATTTATTGGGGAGAGGGGTACTTTATTTATTGGGGAGAGGGGGACTTTATTTATTGGGGAGAGGGGGTACTTTATTTATTGGGGAGAGGGGACTTTATTTATTGGGGAGAAGATGGACTTTATTTATTGAGGAGAGGGGTACTTTATTTATTTATTGGGGAGAGGGGTACTTTATTTATTTATTAGGGAGAGGGGGACTTTATTTATTTATTGGGGAGAGGAGGTACTTTATTTATTTATTGGGGAGAGGGGTACTTTATTTATTTATTGGGAGAGGGGTACTTTATTTATTTATTGGGGAGAGGGGTACTTTATTTATTGGGGAGAGGGGGACTTTATTTATTTATTTGGGAGAGGGGAGTTCATTTATTTATTGGGGAGAGGGGTAGTTTATTTATTTATTGGGAGAGGGGTACTTTATTTATTGGGGAGAGGGGGTACTTTATTTATTAGGGAGAGGGGTCCTTTATTTATTGGGGAGAGGGGGACTTTATTTATTGGGGAGAGGGGTACTTTATTTATTGGGGAGAGGGGGTACTTTATTTATTGGGGAGATGGGGTACATTATTTATTGGGGAGAGGGGTACTTTATTTATTTATTGGGGAGAGGGGTACTTTATTTATTGGGGAGAGGGGTACTTTATTTATTAGGGAGAGGGTACTTTATTTATTGGGGAGAGGGGTACTTTATTTATTGGGGAGAGGGGTACTTTATTTATTGGGGAGAGGGGTACTTTATTTATTGGGGAGAGGGGTACATTATTTATTGGGGAGAGGGGGACTTTATTTATTTATTGGGGAGAGGGGTACTTTATTTATTGGGGAGAGGGGTACTTTATTTATTTATTTATTGAGGAGAGGGGTACTTTATTTATTGGGGAGAAGGGTACTTTATTTATTTATTGGAGAGGGAGTTATTTATTTATTGGGGAGAGGGGTACTTTATTTATTTATTGGGAAGAGGGGGACTTTATTTATTTATTGGAGAGAGGGTACTTTACTTATTGGGGAGAGGGGACTTTATTTATTGGGGAGAGGGGGTACTTTATTTATTTATTGAGGAGAGGGGTTACTTTATTTATTGGGGAGAGGGGTACTTTATTAATTTATTGGGGAGAGGGGGTACTTTATTTATTGGGGAGAGGGGGACTTTATTTTTGAGGAGAGGGGTACTTTATATATTGGGGAGAGGGGGACTTTATTTATTGGGGAGAGGGGTACTTTATTTATTGGGGAGAGGGGGACTTTATTTATTGGGGAGAGGGGACTTTATTTATTGGGGAGAGGGGTACTTTATTTATTGGGGAGAGGGGGACTTTATTTATTGGGAGAGAGGGACTTTATTTATTTATTGGGAGAGGGGTACTTTATTTATTGGGGAGAGGGGGTACTTTATTTATTTATTGGGGAGAGGGGTACTTTATTTATTTATTATGGAGAGGGGGACTTTATTTATTTATTGGGGAGAGGGATACTTTATTTATTGGGGAGAGGGGTACTTTATTTATTTATTGGGGAGAGGGGGTACTTTATTTATTTATTGGGGAGAGGGGGTACTTTATTTATTGGGAAGAGGGGGACTTTATTTATTGGGGAGAGGGGTACTTGATTTATTTATTGGGGAGAGGGGTACTTTATTTATTGGGGAGAGGGGGTACTTTATTCATTTATTGAGGAGAGGGTTACTTTATTTATTGGGGAGAGGGGTACTTTATTAATTTATTGGGGAGAGGGGTACTTTATTTATTGGGGAGAGGGGTACTTTATTTATTGAGGAGAGGGGTACTTTATTTATTGGGGAGAGGGGTACTTTATTTATTGGGGAGAGGGGTACTTTATTTATTGGGGAGAGGGGACTTTATTTATTGGGGAGAGGGGGACTTTATTTATTGGGGAGAGGGGGACTTTATTTATTGGGGAGAGGGGACTTTATTTATTGGGGAGAAGATGTACTTTATTTATTGGGGAGAGGGGTACTTTATTTATTTATTGGGGAGAGGGGGACTTTATTTATTTATTGGGGAGAGGGGGACTTTATTTATTTATTTGGGGAGAGGGGTACTTTATTTATTTATTGGGGAGAGGGGTACTTTATTTATTTATTGGGAAGAGGGGGACTTTATTTATTGGGGAGAGGGTACTTTATTTATTGGGGAGAGGGGTACTTTATTTATTTATTGGGGAGAGGGGTACTTTATTTATTTATTGGGAGAGGGGGACTATTTATTGGGGAGAGGGGACTTTATTTATTTATTTGGGAGAGGGGTACTTTATTTATTTATTGGGGAGAGGGTACTTTATTTATTGGGGAGAGGGGACTTTATTTATTTATTGGGAGAGGGGTACTTTATTTATTTATTGGGAGAGGGGGACTTTATTTATTGGGGAGAGGGGTACTTTATTTATATATTGGGGAGAGGGGTACTTTATTTATTGGGGAGAGGGGGACTTTATTTATTGGGGAGAGGGGTACTTTATTTATTTATTGAGGAGAGGGGTACTTTATTTATTGGGGAGAGGGGTACTTTATTTATTGGGGAGAGGGGTACTTTATTTATTTATTGGAGAGAGGGGACTTTACTTATTGGGGAGAGGGGTACTTTATTTATTGAGGAGAGGGGGACTTTATTTATTGGGGAGAGGGTACTTTATTTATTTATTGGGGAGAGGGGTACTTTATTTATTGGGGAGAGGGGTACTTTATTTATTGGGGAGAGGGTGACTTTATTTATTGGGGAGAGGGGACTTTATTTATTGGGGAGAGGGGGTACTTTATTTATTTATTGGGAGAGGGGTACTTTATTTTTTATTAGGGAGAGGGGGACTTTATTTATTTATTGGTGAGAGAGGGTACTTTATTTATTTATTGGGGAGAGGGGGACTTTATTTATTTATTGGGGAGAGGGGTACTTTATTTATTGGGGAGAGGGGGACTTTATTTATTTATTGGGGAGAGGGGAGTTCATTTATTTATTGGGGAGAGGGGTACTTTATTTATTGAGGAGAGGGTACTTTATATATTGGGGAGAGGGGTACTTTATTTATTGGGGAGAGGGGGTACTTTATTTATTGGGGAGAGGGGGACTTTATTTATTGGGGAGAGGGGTACTTTATTTATTGGGGAGAGGGGTACTTTATTTATTGGGGAGAGGGGACTTTATTTATTGGGGAGAAGATGTACTTTATTTATTGGGGAGAGGGGTACTTTATTTATTTATTGGGGAGAGGGGTACTTTATTTATTTATTAGGGAGAGGGGTACTTTATTTATTTATTGGGGAGAGGGGTACTTTATTTATTTATTGGGAGAGGGTACTTTATTTATTTATCGGGGAGAGGGGTACTTTATTTATTTATTGGGGAGAGGGGTACTTTATTTATTGGGGAGAGGGTGACTTTATTTATTGGGGAGAGGGGACTTTATTTATTGGGGAGAGGGGTACTTTATTTATTGGGGAGAGGAGGGACTTTATTTATTGGGGAGAAGGGGACTTTATTTATTGGGGAGAGGGGTACTTTATTTATTTATTTATTGGGGAGAGGGGTACTTTATTTTTATTAGGGAGAGGGGGACTTTATTTATTTATTGGTGAGAGAGGGTACTTTATTTATTTATTGGGAGAGGGGTACTTTATTTATTTATTGGGGAGAGGGGTACTTTATTTATTGGGGAGAGGTGGACTTTATTTATTTATTGGGGAGAGGGAGTTCATTTATTTATTGGGGAGAGGGGTACTTTATTTATTGAGGAGAGGGGTACTTTATATATTGGGGAGAGGGGTACTTTATTTATTGGGGAGAGGGGGACTTTATTTATTGGGGAGAGGGGCACTTTATTTATTGGGGAGAGGGGTACTTTATTTATTGGGGAGAGGGGTACTTTATTTATTGGGGAGAGGGGGACTTTATTTATTGGGAGAAGATGTACTTTATTTATTGGGGAGAGGGGTACTTTATTTATTTATTGGGGAGAGGGGTACTTTATTTATTTATTAGGGAGAGGGGGGACTTTATTTATTTATTGGGAGAGGGGTACTTTATTTATTTATTTGGGAGAGGGTACTTTATTTATTTATTGGGGAGAGGGGTACTTTATTTATTTATTGGGAAGAGGGGACTTTATTTATTGGGGAGAGGGGTACTTGATTTATTTATTGGGGAGAGGGGTACTTTATTTATTGGGGAGAGGGGTACTTTATTTATTTATTGGGGAGAGGGGTACTTTATTTATTTATTGGGAAGAGGGGGACTTTATTTATTGGGGAGAGGGGTACTTTATTTATATATTGGGGAGAGGGGTACTTTATTTATTGGGGAGAGGGGACTTTATTTATTGGGGAGAAGATGGACTTTATTTATTGGGGAGAGGGGTACTTTATTTATTTATTGGGGAGAGGGGTACTTTATTTATTTATTGGGAGAGGGGTACTTTATTTATTGGGGAGAGGGGTACTTTATTTATTTATTGGGAAGAGGGGACTTTATTTATTGGGGAGAGGGGTACTTTATTTATTTATTGGGGAGAGAGGTACTTTATTTATTGGGGAGAGGGGGACTTTATTTATTGGGGAGAGGGGTACTTTATTTATTGGGAGAGGGGTACTTTATTTATTGGGGAGAGGGGACTTTATTTATTGGGGAGAGGGGGTACTTTATTTATTTGTTGGAGAGAGGGTACTTTACTTATTGGGGAGAGGGGTACTTTATTTATTGGGGAGAGGGGTACTTTATTTATTTATTGAGGAGAGGGTTACTTTATTTATTGGGGAGAGGGGACTTTATTTATTGGGGAGAAGAGGTACTTTATTTATTGGGGAGAGGGGTACTTTATTTATTGGGGAGAGGGGACTTTATTTATTGGGGAGAGGGGACTTTATTTATTGGGGAGAGGGGTACTTTATTTATTGGGGAGAGGGGACTTTATTTATTGGGGAGAAGATGTACTTTATTTATTGGGGAGAGAGGTACTTTATTTATTGGGGAGAGGGGTACTTTATTTATTAGGGAGAGGGGGGACTTTATTTATTTATTGGGGAGAGGGGTACTTTATTTATTTATTGGGGAGAGGGTACTTTATTTATTTATTGGGAGAGGGGTACTTTATTTATTTATTGGGGAGAGGGGGACTTTATTTATTGGGGAGAGGGGTACTTTATTTATTGGGGAGAGGGGTACTTTATTTATTGGGAGAGGGTACTTTATTTATTGGGGAGAGGGGTACTTTATTTATTTATTGGGAGAGGGGCACTTTATTTATTGGGGAGAGGGGTACTTTATTTATTTATTGGGGAGAGGGGTACTTTATTTATTGGGGAGAGGGGACTTTATTTATTGGGGAGAGGGGTACTTTATTTATTTATTGGGGAGAGGGGTACTTTATTTATTTATTGGGAGAGGGGGACTTTATTTATTTATTGGGAGAGGGGGACTTTATTTATTGGGGAGAGGGGGACTTTATTTATTTATTGGGGAGAGGGGTACTTTATTTATTGGGGAGAGGGGACTTTATTTATTGGGGAGAGGGGACTTTATTTATTGGGGAGAGGGGTACTTTATTTATTTATTGGGGAGAGGGGTACTTTATTTATTTATTGGGGAGAGGGGTACTTTATTTATTGGGGAGAGGGGTACTTTATTTATTTATTGGGAGAGAGGGTACTTTATTTATTGGGGAGAGGGGTACTTTATTTATTGGGGAGAGGGTACTTTATTTATTGGGGAGAGGGGTACTTTATTTATTGGGGAGAGGGGTACTTTATTTATTGGGGAGAGGGGTACTTTATTTATTGGGGAGAGGGGGACTTTATTTATTGGGGAGAGGGGGACTTTATTTATTTATTGGGGAGAGGGGGACTTTATTTATTTATTGGGGAGAGGGGGACTTTATTTATTTATTGGGGAGAGGGGTACTTTATTTATTGGGGAGAGGGGACTTTATTTATTTATTGGGGAGAGGGTACTTTATTTATTTATTGGGAGAGGGGTACTTTATTTATTGGGGAGAGGGGGACTTTATTTATTGGGGAGAGGGGGACTTTATTTATTGGGGAGAGGGGGTACTTTATTTATTGGGGAGAGAGGTACTTTATTTATTGGGGAGAGGGGTACTTTATTTATTTATTGGGGAGAGGGGTACTTTATTTATTTATTAGGGAGAGGGGACTTTATTTATTTATTGGGGAGAGGGGTACTTTATTTATTTATTGGGGAGAGGGGTACTTTATTTATTTATTGGGGAGAGGGGTACTTTATTTATTGGGGAGAGGGGGACTTTATTTATTTATTGGGGAGAGGGAGTTCATTTATTTATTGGGAGAGGGGGTTCATTTATTTATTGGGGAGAGGGTACTTTATTTATTTATTGGAGAGAGGGGTACTTTATTTATTTATTGGGGAGAGGGGGTACTTTATTTATTTATTGGGGAGAGGGTACTTTATTTATTGGGGAGAGGGGACTTTATTTATTGGGGAGAGGGGGACTTTATTTATTGGGGAGAGGGGACTTTATTTATTGGGGAGAAGATGTACTTTATTTATTGGGGAGAGGGGTACTTTATTTATTTATTGGGGAGAGGGGTACTTTATTTATTTATTAGGGAGAGGGGGACTTTATTTATTTATTGGGGAGAGGGGTACTTTATTTATTTATTGGGAGAGGGGTACTTTATTTATTTATTGGGGAGAGGGGACTTTATTTATTTATTGGGGAGAGGGGTACTTTATTTATTTATTGGGAAGAGGGGACTTTATTTATTGGGGAGAGGGGTACTTGATTTATTTATTGGGGAGAGGGGGACTTTATTTATTGGGGAGAGGGGTACTTTATTTATTGGGGAGAGGGGTACTTTATTTATTTATTGGGGAGAGGGGTACTTTATTTATTTATTGGGAAGAGGGGGACTTTATTTATTGGGGAGAGGGGTACTTTATTTATTTATTGGGGAGAGGGGTACTTTATTTATTGGGGAGAGGGGGACTTTATTTATTGGGGAGAAGATGGACTTTATTTATTGGGGAGAGGGGGTACTTTATTTATTTATTGGGAGAGGGGGTACTTTATTTATTTATTAGGGAGAGGGGACTTTATTTATTTATTGGGGAGAGGGGACTTTATTTATTTATTGGGGAGAGGGGCACTTTATTTATTTATTTGGGAGAGGGGGTACTTTATTTATTTATTGGGGAGAGGGGTACTTTATTTATTTATTGGGAAGAGGGGGACTTTATTTATTGGGGAGAGGGGTACTTTATTTATTTATTGGGGAGAGGGGTACTTTATTTATTGGGGAGAGGGGTACTTTATTTATTTATTGGGGAGAGGGGTACTTTATTTATTTATTGGGAAGAGGGGGACTTTATTTATTGGGGAGAGGGGTACTTTATTTATTTATTGGGGAGAGGGGTACTTTATTTATTGGGGAGAGGGGACTTTATTTATTGGGGAGAGGGGTACTTTATTTATTTATTGAGGAGAGGGGACTTTATTTATTGGGGAGAGGGGTACTTTATTTATTGGGGAGAGGGGTACTTTATTTATTGGGGAGAGGGGGGACTTTATTTATTTATTGGAGAGAGGGGTACTTTACTTATTGGGGAGAGGGGGACTTTATTTATTGGGGAGAGGGGGTACTTTATTTTTATTGGGGAGAGGGGACTTTATTTATTGGGGAGAGAGGTACTTTATTTATTTATTGGGGAGAGGGGCACTTTATTTATTTATTGGGGAGAGGGGTACTTTATTTATTGGGGAGAGGGGTACTTTATTTATTTATTGGAGAGAGGGTACTTTATTTATTTATTGGGAGAGGGGGTACTTTATTTATTGGGGAGAGGGGTACTTTATTTATTTATTGGGGAGAGGGGTACTTTATTTATTGGGGAGAGGGGGACTTTATTTATTGGGGAGAGGGGTACTTTATTTATTATTGGGGAGAGGGGTACTTTATTTATTGGGGAGAGGGGGACTTTATTTATTGGGGAGAGGAGTACTTTATTTATTGGGGAGAGGGGGTACTTTATTTATTTATTGGGAGAGGGGTACTTTATTTATTTATTGGGGAGAGGGGTACTTTATTTATTTATTGGGGAGAGGGGTACTTTATTTATTTATTGGGGAGAGGGGACTTTATTTATTTATTGGGAGAGAGGTACTTTATTTATTTATTGGGGAGAGGGGTACTTTATTTATTTATTGGGAAGAGGGGGACTTTATTTATTGGGGAGAGGGGACTTTATTTATTTATTGGGAGAGGGGTACTTTATTTATTGGGGAGAGGGTACTTTATTTATTTATTGGGGAGAGGGGACTTTATTTATTTATTGGGAGAGGGGGACTTTATTTATTGGGGAGAGGGGTACTTTATTTATTTATTGGGGAGAGGGGTACTTTATTTATTATGGGAGAGGGGTACTTTATTTATTGGGGAGAGGGGTACTTTATTTATTTATTGGGGAGAGGGGACTTTATTTATTGGGGAGAGGGGTACTTGATTTATTTATTGGGAGAGAGGTACTTTATTTATTGGGGAGAGGGGTACTTTATTTATTTATTGGGGAGAGGGGACTTTATTTATTTATTGGGAGAGGGGGACTTTATTTATTGGGGAGAGGGGGTACTTTATTTATTTATTGGGGAGAGGGGACTTTATTTATTGGGGAGAGGGGGACTTTATTTATTGGGGAGAGGGGTACTTTATTTATTTATTGAGGAGAGGGGTACTTTATTTATTGGGGAGAGGGTACTTTATTTATTGGGGAGAGGGGTACTTTATTTATTGGGGAGAGGGGTACTTTATTTATTTATTGGAGAGAGGGTACTTTACTTATTGGGGAGAGGGGTACTTTATTTATTGGGGAGAGGGGGTACTTTATTTTTATTAGGGAGAGGGGGACTTTATTTATTGGGGAGAGGGTACTTTATTTATTTATTGGGGAGAGGGGGTACTTTATTTATTTATTGGGGAGAGGGGTACTTTATTTATTTATTGGGGAGAGGGGTACTTTATTTATTTATTGGGGAGAGGGGGTACTTTATTTATTGGGGAGAGGTGGGACTTTATTTATTTATTGGGGAGAGGGAGTTCATTTATTTATTGGGGAGAGGGGTACTTATTTATTTATTGGGGAGAGGGGTACTTTATTTATTGGGGAGAGGGGGTACTTTATTTATTAGGGAGAGGGGCACTTTATTTATTGGGGAGAGGGGACTTTATTTATTGGGGAGAGGGTACTTTATTTATTGGGGAGAGGGGTACTTTATTTATTTATTGGGGAGAGGGGTACTTTATTTATTTATTAGGAGAGGGGGACTTTATTTATTTATTGGGGAGAGGGGTACTTTATTTATTTATTGGGGAGAGAGGGTACTTTATTTATTTATTGGGGAGAGGGGTACTTTATTTATTTATTGGGGAGAGGGGGTACTTTATTTATTGGGGAGAGGGGGACTTTATTTATTTATTGGGGAGAGGGGAGTTCATTTATTTATTGGGAGAGGGGGAGTTCATTTATTTATTGGGAAGAGGGGGACTTTATTTATTGGGGAGAGGGGTACTTGATTTATTTATTGGGGAGAGGGGTACTTTATTTATTGGGGAGAGGGGGTACTTTATTTATTTATTGGGGAGATGGGGTACTTTATTTATTTATTGGGAAGAGGGGGACTTTATTTATTAGGGAGAGGGGTACTTTATTTATATATTGGGGAGAGGGGGTACTTTATTTATTGGGGAGAGGGGGACTTTATTTATTGGGGAGAAGATGGACTTTATTTATTGGGGAGAGGGGTACTTTATTTATTTATTGGGGAGAGGGGTACTTTATTTATTTATTAGGGAGAGGGGGACTTTATTTATTTATTGGGGAGAGGGGGTACTTTATTTATTTATTGGGGAGAGGGGTACTTTATTTATTTATTGGGGAGAGGGGTACTTTATTTATTTATTGGGAAGAAGGGGGCACTTTATTTATTGGGGAGAGGGGTACTTTATTTATTGGGGAGAGGGGTACTTTATTTATTGGGGAGAGGGGTACTTTATTTATTTATTGGGAAGAGGGGACTTTATTTATTGGGGAGAGGGGTACTTTATTTATTTATTGGGGAGAGGGGTACTTTATTTATTGGGGAGAGGGGGACTTTCTTTATTGGGGAGAGGGGTACTTTATTTATTTATTGAGGAGAGGGGTACTTTATTTATTGGGGAGAGGGGTACTTTATTTATTGGGGAGAGGGGTACTTTATTTATTGGGGAGAGGGGTACTTTATTTATTTATTGGAGAGAGGGGTACTTTACTTATTGGGGAGAGGGGTACTTTATTTATTGGGGAGAGGGGTACTTTATTTTTATTAGGGAGAGGAGGGACTTTATTTATTGGGGAGAGGGGTACTTTATTTATTTATTGGGGAGAGGGGTACTTTATTTATTTATTGGGGAGAGGGGTACTTATTTATTTATTGGGGAGAGGGGTACTTTATTTATTTATTGGGGAGAGGGGTACTTTATTTATTGGGGAGAGGTGGGACTTTATTTATTTATTGGGAGAGGGGAGTTCATTTATTTATTGGGGAGAGGGGAGTTTATTTATTTATTGGGGAGAGGGGTACTTTATTTATTGGGGAGAGGGGGACTTTATTTATTGGGGAGAGGGGGTACTTTATTTATTGGGGAGAGGGGTACTTTATTTATTGGGGAGAGAGGTACTTTATTTATTGGGGAGAGGGGTACTTTATTTATTTATTGGGGAGAGGGGTACTTTATTTATTTATTAGGGAGAGGGGACTTTATTTATTTATTGGGGAGAGGGGGTACTTTATTTATTTATTGGGGAGAGGGGACTTTATTTATTTATTGGGGAGAGGGGTACTTTATTTATTTATTGGGGAGAGGGGTACTTTATTTATTGGGGAGAGGGGGACTTTATTTATTTATTGGGGAGAGGGGAGTTCATTTATTTATTGGGAGAGGGGGAGTTCATTTATTTATTGGGAAGAGGGGGACTTTATTTATTGGGGAGAGGGGTACTTGATTTATTTATTGGGGAGAGGGGGTACTTTATTTATTGGGGAGATGGGGTAGTTTATTTATTTATTGGGGAGATGGGGTACTTTATTTATTTATTGGGAAGAGGGGGACTTTATTTATTAGGGAGAGGGGTACTTTATTTATATATTGGGGAGAGGGGGACTTTATTTATTGGGGAGAGGGGACTTTATTTATTGGGGAGAAGATGGACTTTATTTATTGGGGAGAGGGGGTACTTTATTTATTTATTGGGGAGAGGGGTACTTTATTTATTTATTAGGGAGAGGGGGACTTTATTTATTTATTGGGGAGAGGGGTACTTTATTTATTTATTTGGGAGAGGGGTACTTTATTTATTTATTGGGGAGAGGGTACTTTATTTATTTATTTGGGAGAGAGGCACTTTATTTATTTATTGGGAGAGGGGACTTTATTTATTGGGGAGAGGGGGACTTGATTTATTTATTGGGGAGAGGGGTACTTTATTTATTGGGGAGAGGGGTACTTTATTTATTTATTGGGAGAGAGGGTACTTTATTTATTGGGAAGAGGGGGACTTTATTTATTGGGGAGAGGTGGTACTTTATTTATTTATTGGGGAGAGGGGTACTTTATTTATTGGGGAGAGGGGGACTTTCTTTATTGGGGAGAGGGGTACTTTATTTATTTATTGATGAGAGGGGTACTTTATTTATTGGGGAGAGGGGTACTTTATTTATTGGGGAGAGGGGCACTTTATTTATTGGGGAGAGGGGTACTTTATTTATTTATTGGAGAGAGGGTACTTTACTTATTGGGGAGAGGGGTACTTTATTTATTGGGGAGAGGGTACTTTATTTTTATTAGGGAGAGGGGGACTTTATTTATTGGGGAGAGGCGGTACTTTATTTATTTATTGGGGAGAGGGGTACTTTATTTATTTATTGGGGAGAGGGGGACTTTATTTATTTATTGGGGAGAGGGTACTTTATTTATTTATTGGGGAGAGGGGTACTTTATTTATTGGGGAGAGGTGGGACTTTATTTATTTATTGGGGAGAGGGGAGTTCATTTATTTATTGGGGAGAGGGTAGTTTATTTATTTATTGGGGAGAGGGGTACTTTATTTATTGGGGAGAGGGTACTTTATTTATTAGGGAGAGGGGGACTTTATTTATTGGGGAGAGGGGGTACTTTATTTATTGGGGAGAGGGTACTTTATTTATTGGGGAGAGGGTACTTTATTTATTTATTGGGGAGAGGGGTACTTTATTTATTTATTAGGGAGAGGGGACTTTATTTATTTATTGGGGAGAGGGGGTACTTTATTTATTTATTGGGGAGAAGGGGTACTTTATTTATTTATTGGGGAGAGGGGTACTTTATTTATTTATTGGGGAGAGGGGTACTTTATTTATTGGGGAGAGGGGGACTTTATTTATTTATTGGGGAGAGGGGAGTTCATTTATTTATTGGGAGAGGGGGGAGTTCATTTATTTATTGGGAAGAGGGGGGACTTTATTTATTGGGGAGAGGGGGTACTTGATTTATTTATTGGGGAGAGGGGGTACTTTATTTATTGGGGAGATGGGGTAGTTTATTTATTTATTGGGGAGATGGGGCACTTTATTTATTTATTGGGAAGAGGGGGACTTTATTTATTAGGGAGAGGGGTACTTTATTTATATATTGGGGAGAGGGGTACTTTATTTATTGGGGAGAGGGGGACTTTATTTATTGGGGAGAAGATGGACTTTATTTATTGGGGAGAGGGGTACTTTATTTATTTATTGGGGAGAGGGGTACTTTATTTATTTATTAGGGAGAGGGGGACTTTATTTATTTATTGGGGAGAGGGGTACTTTATTTATTTATTTGGGAGAGAGGTACTTTATTTATTTATTGGGGAGAGGGGTACTTTATTTATTTATTGGAAAGAGGGGGACTTTATTTATTGGGGAGAGGGTACTTGATTTATTTATTGGGGAGAGGGGTACTTTATTTATTGGGGAGAGGGGGTACTTTATTTATTTATTGGGAAGAGGGGGACTTTATTTATTGGGGAGAGGGGTACTTTATTTATTTATTGGGGAGAGGGGTACTTTATTTATTGGGGAGAGGGGGACTTTCTTTATTGGGGAGAGGGGCACTTTATTTATTTATTGAGGAGAGGGGTACTTTATTTATTGGGGAGAGGGGTACTTTATTTATTGGGGAGAGGGGTACTTTATTTATTGGGGAGAGGGGGTACTTTATTTATTTATTGGAGAGAGGGGACTTTACCTTTTGGGGAGAGGGGGTACTTTATTTATTGGGGAGAGGGGTACATTATTTTTATTAGGGAGAGGAGGGACTTTATTTATTTATTGGGGAGAGGGTACTTTATTTATTTATTGGGGAGAGGGGTACTTTATTTATTTATTGGGGAGAGGGGTACTTTATTTATTTATTGGGGAGAGGGGTACTTTATTTATTTATTGGGGAGAGGGGTACTTTATTTATTGGGGAGAGGTGGGACTTTATTTATTTATTGGGGAGAGGGGAGTTCATTTATTTATTGGGGAGAGGGGTAGTTTATTTATTTATTGGGGAGAGGGGTACTTTATTTATTGGGGAGAGGGGTACTTTATTTATTAGGGAGAAGGGTACTTTATTTATTGGGAGAGAGGCACTTTATTTATTGGGGAGAGAGGGTACTTTATTTATTGGGGAGAGGGGGTACTTTATTTATTTATTGGGGAGAGGGGTACTTTATTTATTTATTAGGGAGAGGGGACTTTATTTATTTATTGGGGAGAGGGGTACTTTATTTATTTATTGGGGAGAAGGGTACTTTATTTATTTATTGGGGAGAGGGGTACTTTATTTATTTATTGGGGAGAGGGGGTACTTTATTTATTGGGGAGAGGGGACTTTATTTATTTATTGGGGAGAGGGAGTTCATTTATTTATTGGGAGAGGGGAGTTCATTTATTTATTGGGGAGAGGGGTACTTTATTTATTTATTGGAGAGGGGTAGTTTATTTATTTATTGGGGAGAGGGGCACTTTATTTATGTATTGGGGAGAGGGGACTTTATTTATTGGGGAGAGGGGGACTTTATTTATTGGGGAGAGGGGTACTTTATTTATTGGGGAGAGGGGTACTTTATTTATTGGGGAGAAGGGGGACTTTATTTATTGGGGAGAAGATGGACTTTATTTATTGGGGAGAGGGGTACTTTATTTATTTATTGGGGAGAGGGGTACTTTATTTATTTATTATGGAGAGGGGGGACTTTATTTATTGGGGAGAGGGGATACTTTATTTATTTATTGGGGAGAGGTGGTACTTTATTTATTTATTGGGGAGAGGGGGTACTTTATTTATTTATTGGGGAGAGGGGGTACTTTATTTATTTATTAGGGAGAGGGGACTTTATTTATTTATTGGGGAGAGGGGGTACTTTATTTATTTATTGGGAGAGGGGGACTTTATTTATTTATTTGGGAGAGGGGGTACTTTATTTATTTATTGGGGAGAGGGGTACTTTATTTATTTATTGGGAAGAGGGGGGACTTTATTTATTGGGGAGAGGGGACTTGATTTATTTATTGGGGAGAGGGGGACTTTATTTATTGGGGAGAGGGGGAGTTCATTTATTTATCGGGAGAGGGGGAGTTCATTTATTTATTGGGAAGAGGAGGGACTTTATTTATTGGGGAGAGGGGGGACTTGATTTATTTTTGGGAGAGGGGTACTTTATTTATTGGGGAGAGGGGTAGTTTATTTATTTATTGGGGAGAGGGGTACTTTATTTATTTATTGGGAAGAGGGGACTTTATTTATTGGGGAGAGGGGGTACTATATTTATATATTGGGGAGAGGGGGTACTTTATTTATTGGGGAGAGGGGGACTTTATTTATTTATTGGGGAGAGGGGAGTTCATTTATTTATTGGGGAGAGGGGGAGTTCATTTATTTATTGGGAAGAGGGGGACTTTATTTATTGGGGAGAGGGGTACTTGATTTATTTATTGGGAAGAGGGGGACTTTATTTATTGGGGAGAGGGGTACTATATTTATTTATTGGGGAGAGGGGGTACTTTATTTATTGGGGAGAGGGGGACTTTATTTATTTATTGGGGAGAGGGAGTTCATTTATTTATTGGGAGAGGGGGAGTTCATTTATTTATTGGGAAGAGGGGGACTTTATTTATTGGGGAGAGGGGGACTTGATTTATTTATTGGGGAGAGGGGTACTTTATTTATTGGGGAGATGGGGTAGTTTATTTATTTATTGGGGAGATGGGGTACTTTATTTATTTATTGGGGAGAGGGGGTACTTTATTTATTGGGGAGAGGGGTACTTTATTTATTGGGGAGAGGGGTACTTTATTTATTGGGGAGAGGGGTACTTTATTTATTGGGGAGAGGGGTACTTTATTTATTTATTGGGGAGAGGGGGTACTTTATTTATTGGGGAGAGGGGGACTTTATTTATTGGGGAGAGGGGTACTTTATTTATTTATTGAGGAGAGGGGCACTTTATTTATTGGGAGAGGGGTACTTTATTTATTGGGGAGAGGGGTACTTTATTTATTGGGGAGAGGGGTACTTTATTTATTTATTGGGAAGAGGGGGACTTTATTTATTGGGGAGAGGGGGTACTTTATTTATTTATTGGGGAGAGGGGGTACTTTATTTATTGGGGAGAGGGGGACTTTCTTTATTGGGGAGAGGGGTACTTTATTTATTTATTTGGGAGAGGGGTACTTTATTTATTTATTGGGGAGAGGGGTACTTTATTTATTAGGGGAGAGGGGGGACTTTATTTATTGGGGAGAGGGGTACTTTATTTATTTATTGGGAGAGGGGGTACTTTATTTATTTTGGGGAGAGGGGTACTTTATTTATTTATTGGGGAGAGGGGGTACTTTATTTATTTATTGGGGAGAGGGGTACTTTATTTATTGGGGAGAGGGGACTTTCTTTATTGGGGAGAGGGGGTACTTTATTTATTTATTGAGGAGAGGGGTACTTTATTTATTGGGGAGAGGGGTACTTTATTTATTGGGGAGAGGGGTACTTTATTTATTGGGGAGAGGGGGTACTTTATTTATTGGGGAGAGGGGACTTTATTTATTGGGGAGAGAGGACTTTATTTATTGGGGAGAGGGGTACTTTATTTATTTATTGGGAGAGGGGTACTTTATTTATTGGGGAGAGGGGTACTTTATTTATTGGGGAGAGGGGTACTTTATTTATTTATTGGGGAGAGGGGGACTTTATTTATTTATTGGGGAGAGGGGGTACTTTATTTATTTATTGGGGAGAGGGGGGTACTTTATTTATTGGGAGAGGGGTACTTTATTTATTGGGGAGAGGGGTACTTTATTTATTTATTGGGAGAGAGGGTACTTTATTTATTGGGGAGAGGGGGACTTTATTTATTTATTGGGGAGAGGGGTACTTTATTTATTTATTGGGAGAGGGGTACTTTATTTATTGGGAGAGGGGTACTTTATTTATTGGGGAGAGGGGTACTTTATTTATTTATTGGGGAGAGGGGGACTTTATTTATTGGGGAGAGGGGTACTTTATTTATTGGGGAGAGGGGTACTTTATTTATTGGGGAGAGGGGGTACTTTATTTATTGGGGAGAGGGGGACTTTATTTATTGGGGAGAGGGGGACTTTATTTATTTATCGGGAGAGGGGGACTTTATTTATTGGGGAGAGGGGGACTTTATTTATTGGGGAGAGGGGGTACTTTATTTATTATTGGGAGAGGGGTACTTTATTTATTGGGGAGAGGGGTACTTTATTTATTGGGGAGAGGGGTACTTTATTTATTTATTGGGGAGAGGGGGACTTTATTTATTGGGGAGAGGGGTACTTTATTTATTTATTGGGGAGAGAGGTACTTTATTTATTGGGGAGAGGGGTACTTTATTTATTGGGGAGAGGGGTACTTTATTTATTTATTGGGGAGAGGGGACTTTATTTATTTATTGGGGAGAGGGGGACTTTATTTATTGGGGAGAGGGGTACTTTATTTATTTATTGGGGAGAGGGTACTTTATTTATTTATTGGGGAGAGGGGTACTTTATTTATTTATTGGGGAGAGGGGTACTTTATTTATTGGGGAGAGGGGGGACTTTATTTATTTATTGGGGAGAGGGAGTTCATTTATTTATTGGGGAGAGGGGCTTCATTTATTTATTGGGAGAGGGGGACTTTATTTATTTATTGGGGAGAGGGGTACTTTATTTATTGGGGAGAGGGGTACTTTATTTATTTATTGGGGAGAGGGGTACTTTATTTATTGGGGAGAGGGGTACTTTATTTATTGGGGAGAGGGGGTACTTTATTTATTTATTGGGAGAGGGGGTACTTTATTTATTGGGGAGAGGGGGACTTTATTTATTTATTGGGGAGAGGGGGACTTTATTTATTTATTGGGGAGAGGGGGACTTTATTTATTTATTGGGGAGAGGGGGTACTTTATTTATTTATTGGGAGAGGGGTACTTTATTTATTGGGGAGAGGGGTACTTTATTTATTTATTGGGAGAGAGGGTACTTTATTTATTGGGGAGAGGGTACTTTATTTATTTATTGGGGAGAGGGGTACTTTATTTATTGGGGAGAGGGGTACTTTATTTATTGGGGAGAGGGGGACTTTATTTATTGGGGAGAGGGGCACTTATTTATTTATTGGGAGAGGGGTACTTTATTTATTTATTGGGAGAGGGGTACTTTATTTATTTATTGGGGAGAGGGGCACTTTATTTATTGGGGAGAGGGGGACTTTATTTATTTATTGGGGAGAGGGGGTACTTTATTTATTGGGGAGAGGGGTACTTTATTTATTAGGGGAGAGGGGGTACTTTATTTATTGGGGAGAGGGGTACTTTATTTATTGGGGAGAGGGGTACTTTATTTATTTATTGGGAGAGGGGTACTTTATTTATTGGGGAGAGGGGACTTTATTTATTTATTGGGGAGAGGGGGTACTTTATTTATTTATTGGGGAGAGGGGTACTTTATTTATTTATTGGGGAGAGGGGGTACTTTATTTATTTATTGGGGAGAGGGGTACTTTATTTATTTATTGGGGAGAGGGGGACTTTATTTATTGGGGAGAGGGGGACTTTATTTATTTATTGGGGAGAGGGGTACTTTATTTATTGGGGAGAGGGGTACTTTATTTATTTATTGGGGAGAGGGGTACTTTATTTATTTATTGGGGAGAGGGGTACTTTATCTATTTATTGGGGAGAGGGGACTTTATTTATTTATTGGGGAGAGGGGTACTTTATTTATTGGGGAGAGGGGTACTTTATTTATTTATTGGGGAGAGGGGACTTTATTTATTTATTGGGGAGAGGGGGACTTTATTTATTGGGAGAGAGGGGTACTTTATTTATTGGGAGAGGGTACTTTATTTATTGGGGAGAGGGGTACTTTATTTATTGGGGAGAGGGGTACTTTATTTATTGGGGAGAGGGTACTTTATTTATTTATTGGGAAGAGGGGACTTTATTTATTGGGGAGAGGGGGTACTTTATTTATTTATTGGGGAGAGGGGGTACTTTATTTATTGGGGAGAGGGGTACTTTATTTATTTATTGGGGAGAGGGGGTACTTTATTTATTTATTGGGGAGAGGGGTACTTTATTTATTGGGGAGAGGGTACTTTATTTATTGGGGAGAGGGGGTACTTTATTTATTTATTGGGGAGAGGGGTACTTTATTTATTGGGAGAGAGGTACTTTATTTATTGGGGAGAGGGGGTACTTTATTTATTGGGGAGAGAGGGACTTTATTTATTGGGGAGAGGGTGACTTCTATTTATTTATTGGGAGAGGGGTACTTTATTTATTTATTGGGAGAGGGGTACTTTATTTATTGGGGAGAGGGGTACTTTATTTATTTATTGGGAGAGGGGACTTTATTTATTGGGGAGAGGGGTACTTTATTTATTTATTGGGAGAGGGGGACTTTATTTATTGGGGAGAGGGGACTTTATTTATTGGGGAGAGAGGGACTTTATTTATTGGGGAGAGGGGTACTTTATTTATTGGGGAGAGAGGGTACTTTATTTATTGGGGAGAGGGGTACTTTATTTATTTATTGGGGAGAGGGGTACTTTATTTATTTATTGGGGAGAGGGGACTTTATTTATTTATTGGGGAGAGGGGTACTTTATTTATTTATTGGGGAGAGGGGTACTTTATTTATTTATTGGGAGAGGGGTACTTTATTTATTTATTGGGGAGAGGGGTACTTTATTTATTGGGGAGAGGGGACTTTATTTATTGGGAGAGGGACTTCATTTATTTATTGGGGAGAGGGGTACTTTATTTATTGGGGAGAGGGTACTTTATTTATTTATTGGGGAGAGGGGTACTTTATTTATTGGGGAGAGGGGGACTTTATTTATTTATTGGGAGAGGGGTACTTTATTTATTGGGGAGAGGGGGTACTTTATTTATTGGGGAGAGGGGGACTTTATTTATTGGGGAGAGGGGTACTTTATTTATTTATTGGGGAGAGGGGTACTTTATTTATTTATGGGGAGAGGGGTACTTTATTTATTTATTGGGGAGAGGGGTACTTTATTTATTTATTGGGAGAGGGGTACTTTATTTATTTATTGGGAAGAGGGGGACTTTATTTATTTTGGGAGAGGGGGGACTTTATTTATTTATTGGGGAGAGGGGGTACTTTATTTATTTATTGGGGAGAGGGGTACTTTATTTATTTTTGGGGAGAGGGGGACTTTATTTATTGGGGAGAGGGTACTTTATTTATTTATTGGGAGAGTATTTATTTATTGGGGAGAGGGACTTTATTTATTTATTGGGGAGGGGGTGCTTTATTTATTTATTGGGAGAGGGGTTTTTATTTATTGGGGAGAGGGGGTACTTTATTTATTGGGGAGGGTACTTTATTATTGGGAGAGGGGTACTTTATTTATTGGGGAGAGGGGGTACTTTATTTATTGGGGAGAGGGGTACTTTATTTATTGGGGAGAGGGTACTTTATTTATTTTTGGGGAGAGGGTACTTTTTTATTGGGAGAGGTACTTTATTTATTAGGGAGAGGGGTACTTTATTTATTTGGGAGAGGGTACTTTATTTATTGGGGAGAGGGGGTACTTTATTTATTAGGGGAGGGGGTACTTTATTTATTTATTGGGGAGAGGGATACTTTATTTATTTATGGGGAGAGGGGTACTTTATTTATTGGGGGGGGGGTTATTTATTTATTGGGGAGAGGG